>NC_042998.1:205470052-205505052 GCF_006345805.1 Octopus sinensis | reverse complement strand
TTTTTTATCATAAGGGCAGCGACCAAATATCTCACTTTTCGAGTTCGGGAAGGCAGTTGAATCGTGTGGAATTTTTAGAACTATTCCCTTCATGATTAAGCGAAATTTACATTGCTTACCTACATTCACATATACCCCAGGTTGTTCCAGCAGTTTCCAGTAGATCTTGTATGGCATTCCTTCCTCTTAATCGCCATATAGAGTTGGCTAATGTTGTAACATTGCACCTCTTTTGATTTCTAAAAGTGGAACTGTGATTATTTAGCCTAGTGTTAAAGGAACCCTCTGTTGTGTGTGTCTCTTGTTGTTGCCGTTGTAGGACAACACCTCTGCTTGCTAGACTGCGGCCTCAGCGTTGCTTCGACCATTCGTTCACTGTCCACTCCCTGCTAACTCTACACGTACATCCCGCCTCTGCGCGGGGCATTAGGGCGTTCACTAACATTTTCTTTGACACTCGGCGCACAACTGAACAAGGCCCTAAACCGAACAACTGAGCCTCATCAAAGTAGATTAATCCCATATTCTTTTATGGAAGGGTTTGGCGGATTTTGTAACTGTAATCCTAGAGATAGATCCAGTTCTGTTGCTTGGAATGGTTCTTGAGAAGACAGAAGCATTCACAGTTTTGCTATTATGTCACTTGATAAAGGAAGAATATAATCACTGTTAGATGGGAGATTACTGGAGTTTCATTTTATATCTCTTAAATCACTCCACTGTAAACCTGTGTGTGTGTGTGTGAGAGAGAGAGAGAGAGAGAGAGAGAGAGGGAGAGAGAGAGAGGGAGAGAGAGAGAGAGAGAGAGAGGAGAGAGAGAGAGAGAGAGAGAGAAGATTTGTTAATTTGACCACTGCTCAGTTTTTCATCTCAGATATTTGTTGTCTTTGAAACTCAGATTCTTTTCTTTCTGTTTTTTGTTGTTTTTTTTTTTTACTTTTGGCAATGACGACTTCGTTCAATTAAATGTTTGGTTTTTACTTTCAAAACATCAACTCTATTTCGCGTTTATTTCTATCTGATCGACGAGGATTGAGCTTTTGGCGGAGGAGAATAATAATCGACGGAGTTATTGCACAGAATAAAAATAGAATTTCTGTGAGATTTTGGTGCAGTTGCCGAGTGTTATCCAATAGATCGGAAAAGGCAACTTGGAAGGCCTCCATGACGATCGGAAAACGATTTAGTTAAGCAATTTCGGTCAAAATGGAAAAGAATGGTGCAATCAAGACAGAATTGGAAGTGCATTGTAACCAGCGATGTATAACAGCATCTGGTGGTCTGGTCGATATACATTCCATTACTGACAGCAAATATCAAATAATGGTGACCACAGATCTCGATGTCAAGTTGCTTTTTATTTCTGTCATTTGTTTCCCTCCTGCAACGAAATCGGACATAACCTCGCTTGTCTTGATTTTCTCTCATTCGGATGGATTTCCTCAAACGGTCAATCAAATATCCTACATATAGGTGTCGAATTTTAGCACAAGGCCAGCAGTTTCGAGGTAGGGTGAAGATCGATTACATCGACACCAATGCTCAGCTGGTACTTAATTTACCGACCCCGAAAGGATGAAAGGCAAAGTCGATCTCGGTGGTATTTGAACTCGAGACGCAAAGACGGACGAAATGCTGCCAAGCATTTTGCTCCGCTTGTTAATGATTCTGCCATTTTACCGCATCAAATATCTTACATATTACGACCAATATTGATCTATATTGAGGTATATCGATCTATTAAATACAGAAAATCCCGATCACCATATTTATTTTGCATCTGCCAATTCTTTGGTTTCTTTGGCTTTAACTCGAACACCGTTTTAGAAAATATTTTCATCGATCCTAAGATAATTTTAGCTTCCACCAATAGAAAGGTTATTAATGGCCGGGCATTCCCAATCGATTAATTGATTTTTATGTAATCAGCAGAGACAAAACCAAAGAGTAACATTGACTGTGTCGGTTGTTAAGGAGCTACAAGTTAATTCACCGGATTTTCCCGAACAGAAATAGAAATGGTGATTTGAATAACAAAATAAGACGAAGGGTGGCTATTTTATCTTGAGTCAGGCATTAATAAGATTTGTAGCCATGTTTGAAGCGGTGGAGTGATTGAGGGGTCAGTGGGGGAGATGGTGGGGAGAGTGGTGAGGAGAGTGGTGAGTGGGGGGGGAGTGGTGGCTGACCGTAAGCAGAAAGTTTTGATGAGCACGAAATTCTCGGACCTCGAGTCACTTATATAGCTTTACAGATGTGTGTGTGTGTGGTGGGGGTGGGGGCGTGTACAGACATTCCTGTGTAACAGACAGAAGAGTTGTTTCTGAAAATGTTTCTGTGAAGTGGAATCTTCTCACGTAAAGCTATTTTCATTTGTGTTTCATGTTACGGAATTGCACATTACGACAATAATTTCAAAAATGCAATGTTTAGGTGAGCTATGCTCATCTTTATATATATATATATATATATATATATATATATATATATATATAAGTAAAAGGGCAGGCAATAGGTTGCTCTGCCGCATACCGAAAGAATTAGAAATACCAGTCAGAGACTGTTTATTTCAATTTTCTACAAGTGGGGGCTCCATATACGACATAACCCTGCAATTCACATACGCAAAATAGGAGGAGTAAATAAACGAAAACAATGCCTTACCGTTAATGGTGAACATGTTTCTAGATCGTAGGCGAGAAATTGCCTTATGTCTTTCTTCAGCACCATCTTCGTTAGATTTATCAAATGCCACCAGCCTCCACTTTTGACCGGGCGTCATCAAATAGTGGGGGGAAAGTGAGCATAGGCTAAAACTAAGTAGACGCTTGAATCCGTAAATTTTCCCTCCAATTACTAATTACTAATTATATTACCATCGAAAAAATTATTTACCCTTATTATATATATATATATATATATATATATATATATAGTGGATCTTGCAAGTATGAATTGGATTCGATCCACCATAGCCAAATTTAAATTTAACAACAAAGAAACAAAGAGGTGAGTAACAAATTGTCAGTGAATTACACAATATAAATGAGTACAATTTGCGAGGCTTCCACCCCACTCCATTTCACGGACCACAAAAAGGGTTTTGAAGCCAGAGTAGTTGATTCCACGCAAAAACCCCCCAAAACCGATTTTTTTTTCTCAGTGAAAATCGTGCGAGTGTTAAATCTACAAATTCAACAACATTTTCCCCATTCATTTCTGTTTACGAACATGTATGCGTGCACAAAACATGCAATAGGTGTACGTACGTACGTGTGTGTATGTGTGTTCGTATCTGTTGCCCATATATATTTATATTATATTATATATATATAATATATATAATATATATATAACATTTATATATAATATAACTAATTTCAACGGATTTCGCCCAAATTTGACGTCTATATTACTTTAGTTTTAAGGCGGCGAACAGGCAGAAACGTTAGCACACCGGGCGAAATGCGTATCCGTATTTCGTCTGCCGTTACGTTCTGGGTTCAAATTCCGCCGAGGTCGACTTTGCCTTTCATCCTTTCGGGGTCGATAAATTAAGTACCAGTTACACTCTGGGGTCGATGTAATCGACTTAATTCCTTTGTCTGTCCTTGTTTGTCCTCTCTGTGTTTAGCCCCTTGTGGGTAGTAAAGAAATATATATTACTTTAGTTTGGTTTGAAATAAAGAACTTGATTAGCTTAATAATCGTAACTTAATCCCGGGCAAGGCTGGGTTATACTGCTAGTATATAATAAATGGGAGAGCGGAATTTCATCCGTGTCTACGCTGCACCCTATATAATATTTGCAATCATGAAATTGTCATCACAACATCTTGATGTTACATGCTGTGCTGGTATCTTGAAGATGCTTGTTGGAGGTGGGGGGCTCCCGACAAGGTCCTTGCAACTGCAAGGATGATGATCGAGGAACTTGGTCGTAGGGGCCTTAGCGTTAACAGTTCCAAAACGCGAGCTCTGGCTTCTCGACCATCCAACTTCACATGAGCAGACTGTTAACCTGTTTACAGACTCCTTCCTCTCTGTCGAGGTCCCTCCATCAACGTGGTGCTCTCTTGGAGCCTTAATTACTAACCGAGCTTTCGAGTCCATCTTTCGATCCAAAATCACTAACTTTGAACAGGTTTTTAAAAAATCATGAGGTAATTGAGTCCTACCAAGGTTTTTTGATACTTAAGAATTACTTGTCGATTTCTAAGTTATTGTATTTTCTCAGAGTTAGTCTCTCCTATAGATTCCCGTCATCTCTCCAATGCTTTGACGACCTAATCGTCAGGAAACTCGAATACTTGGTCAATATCAGACTCTCCTTAGAGTCTTGCGATTAGTATGGTTTGGAGGTTTTTTTTCTTTCCTCCACCCACGCTTGCTCCCCTTTAGTAGGCAACATCTCGTTTCCAACATGGTCTAGTTCCAATAGGGAAATGGATGAAGCTCTGTTACAGTGGAGAGAGCTGGGTTCGTTAGTTCCTGTTACAGTTGAGGATGAGACAATCTGCACTCAGGGGCCACTTTCAACTCCCTCCTTGATCAGGCGTCGCCTACTTTCTGCTCGTGCAAAATTCTCGGGGGATTGGATTGATGCCCTGTCTGGGGCCAATATTGGAGGTCTACTCAGTCTTGATGATTTCTGCATCTCCATCGCACTCGGAGTGGGAGCTGACGTCTGTAGGGGACTGAGTTGTCGCTGTGGTAGGCCCCTCAATCTCACAGGTTTGCCTCGCCGTCGAAATACTGGTCATTTCGCTCGTCATACCGAGCTAAACTTACTAAGCGGGTCCTGGATCGGATTAATATCCCCTCAGATCTAGAGCCGGCGGGATTATTCTGAAGTGATTGGAAGAGAGCAGATGGTTTTAGCCTCTGTCCCTGGGCAAGAGGTAGGTGCTTCATCACGAACGCCACTGATTGAGACTCTTTTGCTCCCTCCCACATTCTGGAGGCTGTGGTAAACGGGAAGGTCACTGCTTCCGTAACCGAACGGGACAGAACCCTAAAGCATCGGGACCTGGCAGTGAACCGTCTCTTCCAGCCTGTGACGTTTGAGACGTTTGGAGAGACTAGGTTACTAATCGCGAAATTCTTGTCATCGTTGGCAGCTTGCTTCACCGAGGTGAAGAATGCTTAGCTGTTCCAACGCCTTAGCCTCGCCATCGCCCGTAGTAATATTGCAATCGTGCTGCCTGGCTACAGTAGGTTCCGTTGAACCTTGTGCTTTGCGACCACACTTGGTGCTGCATTGATATATTTTTCTTTCTTTTGTTTCTCCTTTTTTTCCCCTTTGTCTTTCTTTCGTAAAATGTATTCCTGTTCATATTTTGAATAAAAACTGGAGTCGGAAAAAGGTTTGATTATGTTATCCTGAATACAGTTTGAGAGCCTTGACGCTTGTAGTTTCTTTTTAGAAAGTCAAAAGTTATGGCCGCCCGTCATAGAGTGGCCGTTCGTTTCGCCTTCAGCCATTTGAGTTTGACGAGTCCCCTGTACCGTTAAGCACTTTATTGGTGCAAAACCAATGGTCACTCTATACCTTGCCATAACTTTTAACTTCCTGAAATGTGTGTGTGTGTGTGTGTGTGTGTACATACATACATGTACGTATTTATGCATCTCTCTCTCCTTCTCTTCCTTCTCCTTCTCTCTCTCTCAACGTAAGCCTGACTCTCTTCTCTTTTATCTCTTTTCTTCTCTTCCATCTCTGCCCATTTTCTCCCGGACATTCCTTGAGTATCTAACGTAGGACTATATCCAAAACATTTACTCTCTAACTTCTAGTGTTTCTTTGGGCATCAACCCCCCCCCCTATAATATTAATAGTAAATGTTCTTTGAATTTTCTTTTTCTTTCTTTTCTTTTGTCATTTGCTTTTGTTTTACATGCATTTCATTCGCAAGATCCGGGTGTTTTCCTAAACTTAAACAGTGAGATATTTCGTTGCTGCCCCCATGAACAGAAGTTCGTTTTGACAACGTGGTCATCTCCATTTTCGAACAAGTAAACGACAGGTGAACACACACACACACACACACACACACACACACACACGTCTCTTACCAGTGTCGAAGTTCCAATAAAAATGGTGAAGGGTTCCACTCTTCAGACGCCATCACTGTTTCTAACAAAGACAAGATCTGAAATTTGGGTGAGATTGGGTTGGTGCCATTGACCCTAGTTGTTAACTGGTACTTTATTTTCTAAACCCCTGAGGCATGAAATGCGAAGTTGACTTCGACGGGTTTTGAACTCAGAATATTAAGAGCCGGAACAAATAGCGCAAGCCATTTAGTTCGACGCTCCACCAATAACGTAATAATAGTTTCCAATTTTGGTACAAGGTCAGCAATTTCGGGGGGAGGGATGAGTCAGTGACATCGACCCCAGTACATGACTGGTACTAATTCTATAGACTCTGAAAGGATGAAAAATCAAGTCGACCTCAGCGGCATTTGAATTCAGAACATAAAGGCTTGCTAATCATCCTGTCAGCTCGCTGCCTTCGCCAATAATTATGTAATTAATGACAAATCTAAATATCATTATTTGTCCTTGATTGCAATTATGAAACTTTAAATGCTTAATATCATTCGTGTTATTGAATTTTTTTGTTTTATTTTTCTTTCTAGGATAAAATGGTGATTAAGTTAATTTCATGAGAGACAACCAAAATTTGTGGAATTATAAAGAATAACTGACAAAGACTGTAAACAATGACGTATTATGGTAAAGCCAAGAAACATCGAGTGGAACAAAGATTCTGAGACAATTCTTTGCGGTGATGTGGGTGGGGAGGATCGCTTCAATTCTGAAGAATTTATTTTCAAATCGACGAAGAACATAAGGAATAACGGATAACAAGGGGCAAGTAGAATCACGGGAATCGAAAGCGAAGTCAACAGTAGCAGAATATATTGCAGGGAATAAACAGGCATCGATTAGAATTGAATAAAAGGAGAAGAAGCAAATGTAAAGGAAGTTGAAGGTTAATTATTAGAAGACATATTAAAGACAGATCAAAAAGATTAGCAGAAAATAGGACACACACCTTACATACATATACATACATAGCTTCATATATACATATATTATGTATTATATATATATATGAATATATAAGAATAAAAGAAAATCATAGAAGGATCTTGAGAGAGAGAGAGGGCTCAAAACATCTACATTTTAACTGAACTATCCTGAAAACATGTAATAGTAAAATATTGGTCGTAAAACGGTCATAGAACGGTCATACAATAATTATTTTTGACAAAGACAATCGTTGTATATCAATTAAAATTAATCATGTCCTCTTTAGAAACTGCACCTTCCAATAATACGAAGCAAGTAAGTAACATTTTAATTAATTAACAATTTAATGGATGATTTAATTATATAAATTTATTAGGTTGAAAAGAAAGTCCTGTCACATTTTTGACGCGATCTCTTGGAGAGTATTTTTTCGATACTAAACAGTAAAAGCATGTTTCCTCCTTTCTCTGCCGATTACTTTCTCTTGAAATAAATTTATATTCGACCCAAATCAGACATTGTATGCTCTATGAATTCACAAGGGGAACTTCAGCAATAGAAGGGGCCAGAAATATTCGTTCTGTCTATAGAACTGATGATTTCAGTGTTTGCACATTCCAGCGATGATTTGGCCACTTATGTTCAGAAAATTTTTCTCTCGCATATTCTCTTCGATATAGACAATTAAGTTCTGTCGATAGTGAGCTTCTGAAAATTGTTGCGGAAGAAAATCCAGAGCAAACCGCTTGAGAATTATCAAAACAATTCATATCAGATGACACTTGGATCATAAAACACATCCAGGAACTAAGAAAAGTGTCTAAACTTGGTCAATGAATTCCTCATCATCTCAATGCTTCTCGGCTTAATCAAAGAGTTGCCATCTGTTCGTCATTGAAAAGAAGACTTACTATAGAACTTTCTCTGGGTAAAATCAGCACAAGTGATGGAAAGTGGGTTCTCTGTAACCATATCCAGTAAAAATGATATTCACCCAATGAAAAGAGAGAATCTCTCCACAGACCAGAACTCGAGAAAATGTCATGCTTTGTATTTGGAAGAACATGAAGGGTTTCGTCTATGAGGAAGCGTTAAAGCAAACGAAAAAAATGTAGAGAAATATTGTCATCAGTTGGAAGCATTGTGCAAATATTTACAGAAGAAGCACTCTTCATTGGTCAGAAATAAGGAAGGGATTCTGTGACACAATAATGCAAGATTTTATATTCCTCAAGGAATAGATTATAGGACTAAATACGAAAGTTTAATCTGATCTTCCTTACTCTTCTCACCTTGCTACATCTGACTATCATCTCAAATCATTGCAACTTTATTTAGAGAGAAAGCAGTTTATTGTGAAGAGGTTAAAGACGATATTGTTTCTTTGTTTCAAAACCTGAAGAATTTTATGTTCAAGGAATTGGCAATTTGTCAACGAGATGGCACGATGCTATATTAATGGATTGAATATTACGTTGATTAAATTAAGACCCCCCCCCCAAAAAAAAAACCTTTGCTTCTTTTCCATCTTGAAATGCAACAAGTCTTCTTATCCAACCTAATAAATATTCAAATTAATGCTTATTTATATATTCAATTAACCATTTAATTATATATCATTATCTATTTATTTATATGTCTAATTAATTATTCATATATACTTAATTGAACTATTAATTATAAATTTAATGATCTTTTTACCTATCTTATTAACTATTAATTGTATATTTATTTATAAATTTAACTATTATATATATATGTATATATATATGTATGTATATATATATATATATATTATATATATATATATATATATATATATATATTATATATATATATATATATATATATATATATATATATATATATATATTATATATATATATATATATATATATGCTTTTCCTATTGTCGTTTCTCTCAGTCCGCACTTGTAGCCACTAATCCTTTTTTTATTTTCTCTCCCTGTTATTTCTGTCTTCCTTTCTGAAGAGCGTAGGCTCGAAAAGTAAAAGACTTTCTCACTTCCCGAGCATTAAAATGATACATCTGTTTGTTGTTTACACACCCGTCTTCGTCTTTTATTTTTTTGTAAATTCTCACTATACAAACATACATATATATATATATATATCTATATATATATATATATATATATAATATAATATATATATAATATATATATAATATATATATATATATATATATATAACGGGAAGCTTTATGAAAATAAACAAAAGACGAAGGCAGGTGGAAACAAACGAACAATTGTATTAGTATGGCGCTCAGGAAATATAAATAAAACAAGTCTTTAACGTTTCGAGCCTACGCTCTTCAACAGAAAGATACACACAGAGAGAAAAACACAGAAAGAAGGAGAGAAAAAAAATGCGTGCAGTAGCTAACGAATCAACATGGCGATATATATATATATATATATATATATAATTATCTATTTAATTATAGATTTAATTATCGACTTAGTTTTAAATTTACCCTATTTACCCGAGTATAAGAACCATCCTTGCATCAGATGCATCCCTTTTTTACAAGTATAGTTTGTGGAAAAAAACAATTTTAGTATATTTTTATTATAGTCTTATTGAAGGCTACTTTAAGGTGGTTTGCAGAGGAAAATGTACGATTCGGTGCACGTAATTACAATGCTGTGAGAGTTTACTGAATCAAAGTGTAAAACCATGAATTTATTGTAAATTAACGATGTGATGGGAGCAGCGACATCAATTTTATTATTTGTTTTTTTTAGCTCAATTGTATATTTGTTTATTTTTCGTTCAAGATAATTCCCATACAAGATGTAAAACTCGTATTTTTTTATATGAATTTTCGTGTCACCATCATTGGCCACCAGGGTGGCTCACCAGATTAGCTCACCACTACTATGGTTTTGTTGTCATCCACTTGTTGCAAATAGCTGAAATAGCTGATAGGAGGATAAAATTTAACGTTCCTTTAATCTTTCTAAAATAATTTTTCTAGATAATTCCAAGATGTTCCTTGGATGCAACCCAGCCATTAAATAATGTAACACACATAACAAATGGCGGTTACGCAGTGGAGGGAAGGAGGCTAAGAAACTGATATTTTAGTTGGTTTTCAATATCTTATTATTAGTATTAGTAACAGTTATTGTGCCTTGCGGATTTATCCAGCTCCTTAACCTAAAACACTTGGACTCCTGTCAGTAATAATGGCTGCATTAGACACATGGCAACGCCTTTTCCATTTTGTCCCCTGGAACCCTGAAGTGGACTGGCAAGCCTTTGAATGTGAACATTTATGTTCGTGTCAACTCAATACCGAATTCACAAAGATGCCTTCTTTAATCTTTCCTTTGTCAAAGACACAACTCGAAAACAAGTTCCTATTAAATTCAAATTATTACTAAACATTTCTTGAAACCGCTTATTATGAGGTCAAATGTCAGTGTGTCACAGATGAAGTTGCGTTTTCATGTTTTCCCACTGAAACTCCAAACATGAACTCTGCACTTCGACAACGAATGTCGACGCTTGCTCTCTTTGTGGGACATTTGTCAAATTTGCAAACTGGATTTCTGGGTCGAAGGCAGAAGCATTACCTTGCCCGCTCTGAAACATTAGCGCCGACTGTTGGATGTGGTCAGCATTCGTTAGGGACATGGTGAACTCCATTGGTTGGAGCTGGCTCAGTCCACCCCGGGGCGAATGCCACCGCAAATACAAATACAAAAAGTTGCGTTTAAGAAAAGTGTTAAGCTTTTATTATTAGATTTCTTAGTTTAATTCCACCGGCGCTCTAGCTACAATTTTTCGACACATTTAAACATAATTTAATAAAAACGTGTTATACTCCAGAAAATTCACTCATTATTTGCTTAATTATATTCAATTATCTATTTAATTATTCAATTTAATTATCTATTTAATTATTCAATTTAATTATCTATTTAATTATTCAATTTAATTATCTATTTAATTATTCATGCAGCCCGGTAGAGATTCCCTCGTTGGTTCGTAAATAAACAGCGATGCAATAACTGCTTTTGGCCCCATGGGCCTCAGTTGGTCAGGCGGTCAGCGATGGAATAAAACAGCGCTGTAAAACAAATCTATTAATTAACACAACTAATTAGTATGGCTACATTAATTAACAACCGATTCGTACAGCTCAATTAATTAACACAACTGATTAGTAGCGCTCTAGTAATTAACACACTAATTAGCACCAACTTCTGACTCAAGTTTTTTATGCTTTTCAATTCGTTGTATTTGCGTTTTGTTTGTCAGGTCCGCATTTGTCCCAGTGTCAAGTCTGATGTCACGGATGGAACGACAGATGGGAGTAATGCAACCAATCAGAAACGTCGACCATCTGTTTTCCCGAACGCTCATCGCCGACGTTCATCTTTCCAGTTCAAGCAATTGGCTTTGTCCAGCTTTCATCGTTTGAGTATGGCTACCAGCAGTGACATAGAATGTCTGCCGAAGGTCCGGCAACAAAACACCTATCGAATCGACCCACACCCAGACAGCAAATTCGTCGAATCTAAGGTAAAGAACGCCGTTTATGAATATCTGTGTGAAGAACTGACCAACGTGGAATACAACGACAAAGATTGGAAACTAAAGACAAGAGATATTGGCGACCAACTACGGAACCAAATTAAATCTCTCGGTTTTCTCCGATACAAAATCATTGTTGAAATATTGATCAATCCTAAAGGTGCGAACAATGATTTGATCTTTGGCAGCCGGTGTCTCAGTGATCCGGACCGGGATCGATCTATTGCCGTCGTCTTCTCCAATGATTCGCTGTCAGCTGTGGTTTGTGTTTATGCCATTTATTACGATTAACACATTATTTTCATGGTTTGCATTAGAAACGGGTACCACTAACTTTACATGAAATGATTATTAAGGCAAGTGGATATATATATAGAGAGAGAGACAGAGAAAGAGAGAGAGGGGGAGGGGAGGGGGGAGAGAGAGAGCGGGAGAGAGAGAGAGAGAGAAAAAAATTGAAATAATGGAAATAGTATTTTCTAAAATGAAACATTTTGTGCGCTCGTAGAAGGCTCAACTTTGCATACAGGACCCGAGGTGACATTTTGAGATATTTAAAAAAAAAAAAAGTTCATCAGATGTGGTATATGGTGCACGTGACAATGTGTGTGTGTGTGTGTGTATGAATGCATCTGTATGTGTATATATACCCTTATAGAAAGTGATGTTTATGAATGTTATTCCCGAACCTGCTCGGAAACAACCACAGGAAAACACATCTGTTTTGGCGGGTATTAAAAATTTCTTATTAAAAAATCTGCCTGATGAAAGTGACTTTTTTGCGTAAAATTATTTTTTAAAATATCGACCATATTTTAAAAGACTTTATAAATGAAGATAAACAATGAACTGTATACAGTTACGTGTCTCAATATTTAACAATTAAACTAATACCAACAACGTTCAGATCATTTCAGACATTTATTCTTTGATAAAAGAAGCAGAGTTTCACTTGAAGTTTCCCAAGAAAACAACAGCAGCGAATATGAAAATGAAATATTTCAAAGCTGATAGGAATAGAAAATAAAAATAACAACAAACTCCGTAATTCAAAACTAAAACAAAACAAAACAAAGTTAACCACTTTGTTACAATGTTTAAGTTTTTATGTATTACGAGTTGGTATCAAAAGGTTCCCGGACTAATTAGGTTTAATTAAAAAAATAACTTATTTACCAAAGTTTTAACATTCTCTCCTTCGAAATGGTCGACTTACGCAGCAATACCGGTGCCAGCATTCCTGCTACATTTGGAATCCGGTCTGAAGTTGTTTCTGTGAGTTGAGGACCTTCTGCAATTCGCTTTCAAAATGGGGGAAGGCCGGTTTATGGGATTACCTTAGGTTTCCCGTCTATAAAAGGTTTAGCTTTATGGGGTGTCATCAGATCCCAAAAACCTGTTGGCCCGTGACCTCTTAAAAGTATGGAGGGGGAAACGTCTCACTACTCAAAGGTACAGTTACCTTTGAGTGAAGCATTTCCCCCTCCATATTTTTAAGAGGTCACGGGCCAACAGATACTCCATAAAGCTAAACACTTTATGGACGGGAAAGCTAAGGTGGTCCCATAAACTGGCCTTCCCCATTTTTAATATATACTGCTCTACATCTTAGAGTGTGCTTCTCCTTTCGGATTTATGTTTTCTACAAACGATATATATATATTTCGATGGGTGAATGAATTATCCTATGTTTACCGTCAACATGGAAAATTCGATGAACCGATACCAGGGTAGCAAATTCACGTCAGAATACGGTTGAAACGACCTATCCAAAGGTAGAAACTCCGGGTTCATGTGCAGAAATTTGTGTGTTATATATGAATAAATAAATAAATGGAGTTGAACGAAGATGTTAATAATAAAATTCCCTTACTTTCGACATATGTTTCGAAGACAACATGGTTTTATTCCAAAGGAATAAACGGTGTAAGATGCAATCTTCTCATCAGGAAAGAAAGGGAGCCTCTCTCACCAACAAGACAATATAATAATTATATATCATTATATTATATTGTCTTGTGGTGAGAGAGGCCCCCTTTCTTTCCTGATGAGAAGATTGCATCTTACACCGTTTATTCCTTTGGAATAAAACCATGTTGTCTTTGGAATAAAACCATGTTGTCTTCGAAACATATGTCGAAAGTAAGGGAATTTTATTATTAACATCTTCGTTCAACTCCATTTATATATATATATATATATATATATATATATATATATATATATATATATATATATGAGTGTTTATTGAGCGAACACCTAAAAGTTCCACGAGGCTCGACAGGGGGTGGTGATCCCTGCTGTACTCTTTCACCACTCTTTCTTCTATTGGCCTGCTCGCTTAGCCAGCGGGGTGGCGTCATTCGAAGGCTAAAACAATGCGAACAATATATACTTTGGCACCTGTTTCTTCTGCCAGCAAGCACAGCTGTGTATTATGTAATAGAATGTGAAGAGCTTTCGCCGGACTCAAGAGTCATACAAGGGACTCACATTGCATCGACAATGACTCATTTCAGTGAATCTTTCTTGCAACGGCTTTGTTCGTATAAGAGAAGGCAGCTAATATATATATATATATATATTCAACAACAATTGAGGAACGGCTATAATAGGCCGTTCGACCCACTAGAAATAGCAGCCAGGGCTCCAACCGCAAATAGTAGTAATTCCGAAATCAGAGGAAAAATTAAAAAAACATTTACCCTGTTCTTCTTTAGACAATGCATTGTTTCGGCGTTTTTTAATGGCAAACCAGCCTAATTAAATTAAATTAAACTTAATCAAGTCAATCTTCCAAAAGGCCAACGTGCTCATCAGTAAAGAAGCCAGAAGGGACAGAAATGCCTAGGTAATATCTGACCTAAAATTTTCAAAGTCATCGTACTCGCGCCAACTTATCGGCAGCAAATATTAACTGCCGATTCAATTTCGGAATTAATCAGAAAATTATCAATTAATCAATATTAGGGTAGCAAAAAATTCAATAGAAATTATTTTGCCACCAGCGGTCTAGTGAGAAAGAGGAAATAGTCAGAGACTATTAATAAATTCAATTTATTGTTGAATTTATTAATAGTCCCTGACTATTTCCTCTTTCTCACTAGACCGCTGGTGCCAAAATAATTTCTATTGAATTTTTTGCTACCCTAATATTGATTAATATATATATATATATATATATATATATATACATATATACACTCTTTTACTCTCTCTCTTACATGTTTCAGTCATTTGACTGTGGCCATGCTGGAGCACTGTCTTTAGTCGAGCAAATCGACCCCAGGACTTATTCTTTGTAAGCCTAGTACTTATTCTATCGATCTCTTTTGCTGAACCGCTAAGTTAAGGGGACGTAAACACACCAGCATCGGTTGTCAAGCGATATTGGGGGGGGTACAAACACAGACACACAAAACACACACACACACACACACACACACACACACTCTCACACAAACACACACACATATATATACGACGGGCTTCTTTCAGTTTCCGTCTACCAAATCCACTCACAAGGCTTTGGTCGGCCTGAGGCTATAGCAGAAGACACTGCCCAAGGTGCCACGCAGTGGGACTGAACCCAGAACCATATGGTTGGTAAGCAAGCTATATATATATATATATATATATATATATATATATATATATATCACGCGCACGTATGTGCGTAAGTATACACGCGCAAAACAATCGTTGGTGATTGGTAAGCGTAGGGGATTGGTAATTTGCAGTCCTGCTCCAATACGGCATCTAGGTCTTTCTGTTGAAGATTGGCATCAGAAGGCTTCTTGACTGCTTGTACTACTTTCCTGTCGTCGGCATAGATAGTAAGTGTAACTATGTGTGTAACTGATGGCATGTCTGAAAGAGCAACCATGAACAGCAGTGGCCCCAATACCGTTCCCTGAGGCAGTCCACTCTCTATTACTGTCTCCCTGGAGTGGACTCCGTTGGCTGCTACAGCCTGGCTTCTGCCTTTTAAGAAGTCATGCAACCACTCTCTGAGTTTTCTGATTATGCCAAGTCTCTATAGCTTGTGACATATCAAGCCATGATCGACCTTATCAAAGTCAAAATATATCACATTTACATTTGAGCAATTCATTAATTGTTTCAGCACCCAGTCATAGAACTGTAAAAGCTGTGTAAGGCAGGTTCTGCCTCAGCGAAAACCATTCTGGGTGTCTGGAAGCAAGTCATTATCTACTGGGAACGCAATTAGTTTCTTCCTGACAACGCGTTCCATGACTTTGCCTGCGTGGGAAGTTAGGGTGACAGGACTGTAATTCTTAACATCTTCTCTGTTACCTCCCTTCTGCCTTCTTTTAACGTTTTGGGGAATATTCCCAGTTGTGAGGAAGCTCTGGAAGAGAATCTGAAGTGATTTTGCTAGAGCACTTTTGCATTTCTTTAGGAGGATTGATGGGAAACGATCAGTGTTTGAGCTCATTTCATCAATAACCGATATCACATCAGATTCCTCTATTTTGATGCTATCAATAATTGTCATTTCGTTGTGTGTGCGTATCTGTACCCCCTGACGAAGGATTACATCGGAAACGTTGGATATTCCACTCCTCACAGCAAGTTCATTTTACCCTTTCACTTCTCTTTCTCTCTCTCTCTTTATATATATATATATATATATATATATATATATATATATATATATATATATATATTATATATATATGTAATGGTTGAATGAATTATCCTTTGTTTACCATTGACATGGAAAATTCAATAAACAGTTAGTAGGGTAGCAAAATTCAGGCAAGTAACAAGGATGTAGCGACCTATTCAAAGGTAGAAACTCCGGGTTAATGTGCAGTAATTTGTATAGTATAAGTAAATAAATGGAGTTGAACGAATATGCTATTCAAATTCTTTTACTTTCGACATATGTTTCAAAGACAACATTAGTTTTATTCCAAAGGAATAAACGGTGTAAAATGCAATCTTCTCATCAGGAAAGAAAGAGAACTTATCTCAACAACAAGACATTATAACAATTTTGATGACTGCATAAATGATAAACAGAACACATTAATTTTTTTTTTTAAAAACCGTTAGTAGATCCAACGTCTAAGGCAGACCCTAGGAAGAGAATGGTAAAAAGTAATAAGTAGAGAACAAATAAATAGGGATATATTGGTTGAAAAAATGTTCAAAGGCTTGGAATAGATTTCTCTATTGAAGTAAGTGCAAGGTGAACAAATGTTCAAACTAAAAAGACTGGTAAATCACTTATAGAGCTAAGGTATGTTTTCTTCCGCAATGCTTACGTTTGTAAAGATCGCTCTTTGTGGTCGAAATTAAAAGAATTTGAATAGCATCTGCGTTCAACTCCATTTATTTACTTATATATATATATATATATGAATAAATGATTGCAAATAAATGTCCCTCTGTAATCCTTCTTGTTTACTCCAACTTATTCAACCATCCATTCACACAGTGCAGAAGCCGCAACGCAAATCTGTTTAATACCTCACTTTACGAGGACTCGCTTTACAATACCCCAGGTTTACGAGTTTTATTTTATAATAAACTAGCAGTATCGCCCGGCGTTGCTCGGATTTGTAAGGGAAATAACTATATAAGCATTTTATAGAGTTACTTCCCTTATAAATTCGGGCTTTCTTTAGCCATTTCTGTTTTGGTGTCTTCAAGCCATGAAGTCGTTGTTCTAAAAGAACGCTGGTTTCCTTCACAACGCATTACGACGTTGATTTCTTTACACTCCACTCCCTTCCCACACAGCTTCACGAGGAGGGAAGGGGAGAAGCAAACAGTGCAGCTGTGCGCGTCGACGCCACTCCGCCGCCATCGACATACGATGCATTTTATGCATTAAATGGAATAAAAAATGATGTTAAATTATTTTTAAAATCGAGACTCATCGTTGACGCGCGCTAATAGTCAACGGGCTCGATAATCACGACTATAAGACCCCGAATTTGGTTAAACTGCACCGCAAAATGTGGGAGGAGTTAGGAATCTAAATCGAAGGGGACGACCCTCTCACACACTAAGTTTTATATATATAGATTGAAAAGTTAAACAGCCATTTTGTGTGTGTATGGCAATGTCGCAACATGTGGCAACACTACCATAACAAATGGATGTGAGTGTTAGCGAAACACTTACAGAGCCCCCCCCCCCCCCTTTCTAAGCAAAAACTCTAGACTTGTTTTTTTTAAAAAGAAATCTCCAAGTCCGTCTACGAGTGCTTGTGAATTGGTGATCACATTTACAAGTGATGGTGTGCACGAGTCTAGTCTAAATGAAAGTGATTCAGAAAACGATTATAATTTAATAATATTTTTTTATCATATAAATTATCTTGACCCTCTTTTACCTTATAAGTAAAATATTCTTTAATATTCTACTATGTGTGTTTTATATTGCTATTTATTACGAGTATTATAAATTTATAGGTAAAATATTTTTGAGAGAACAAATTATGATTTATAACATTGCTACTATGGGAAATTATTGCTCTGCTTTAAAGAGTTTTCACGTTACAAGTGGTCTCCGGGAACAAATTAACTCATATACTGAGGCATTACTGTATGTGTGTGTATGTATAAGCATACATAATACATACACACATGCGCACAAACACACACACATACATACATGCATCATTTGAAAATAAATGAGCATGTCTAGATATGCAACTATATGCATGAGAATACATACATAAAACAAAACATAAATCTTCATGTATACATACATGCATGCATACATACATACATACATGCATACAAACATACATATAAACATACATACATTATTATTATGGCTGCCCCCTCGTTATCGAGTATGGCCATTGCACGAAGCTTAACTGTTACTGGCGGTGTGATCGAATGTGACTTTTTAGCCCAGTCTTGTACAGAATTGGCAACTAAAACCATTACCGGTAATAGCCGGCTGTAGTTGTAACTGGGCTTCATGTACCTTTGCATGTCGTTTAAGTCCTCCTGCCGAATTACACTCTCTTCCACATGCCCGACAGATATGATTAGTATGGTGTGTTACACCACCACCAGTAGCCAGGTTGTCACTCATCTGTCTCGCTTTATGACTACGAAGAGGACTCCTGAGTCCAGCTTTACTGAGGCAGGGTCTTGCACAGACACTGCATGTCAGCATCATGGGAAGACCCTTCCCATCTGGAAGTGTAACAGCGATGCCCTTCCTGACATCCCTCCTTACTTTCTCATGTGCAACTCGAGATTTCTCAAAAGTGGCTGTCCCCTCGTGCACAATCCTTCTCCACCTGCTACGATCAATAGCTATGCCTTCCCATGTGTCAGGAGAGATGCAAGCATCTCTTAAGGAAGCCTTCAGCAAGTCCTTATACCTGGGAAGCACTATTAATAGATATAGCAATTTGGATGATGAAATTCCATATAGAATTAGGAAAGCAAGTGTTGCTTTTGGAAGGCTACAAAAGCGCCTCTGGAGTCGGCGAGACATATGCAGAAAGACAAAGATAAAGGTGTACAAGGCATGTGTGCTCCCTTCTCTTCTCTATGCCTGCGAGACGTGGGTCACATATCGATACCACCTTAAACAACTGGAATGTTTCCATCAGAAGTGTCTAAGACGGATCTATGGCATTAAGGGAAGGACCGCATCAGTGATCTTGAAATATTGGAAGGCTCTCGGTGTGAAGTATAGAAGCTCTTGTGCTAAAGCAAAGGCTCAGATGGGTGGTCTCTGTCATGATTAAGGATTCAAGGATGCCAAAACAACTCTTTTATGGAGAGTTAGCTAAAAGAGAACGACCTCCACATAAACATACATACACATACATACATACATACATACATACATACATACATACATACATACATAAAGCTGAAACTTTATAAATGTTTATTCCGAGTTTCTCGCTTCCGATATAAAAGAAGACATCTTTGAAAATGTTTGAAGAGTGAAGCAAATTTTAATGGGTTGCAAAAGAAAAACTCTTGGATATCATTGTTTGATGAAAAAAATTTTTATTGATGTTTGAAAATTCCTTAATTGGGAATATGGAGAAATCGTGTGATGTGATGTGGAACGACGACGACGACGACGACGACGACGACCACCACCACCACCACCACCCACCACCACCACCACCACCACCGCCAACTCCACCAACACCACCACCACCATCACCACCACCACCACCACCACCACCACCACCACCACCAACAACTCCACCACCACCACCATCACCACCAACTCCACCACCACCACCACCACCACCACCACCACCCCATCTCCAACTCCACCACCACCACCAACTCCACCACCACCACCACCACCACCACCACCACCACCACACCACCATCACCACCACCACCACCACCAACAACATCTCCACCACCACCACCATCACCACCATCTCCAACTCCACCACCACCATCACCATCACCACCACCATCACCACCAACAACAACTCCACCACCACCACCATCACCACCAACTCCACCACCACCACCACCACCACCATCTCCAACTCCACCACCACCACCAACTCCACCATCACCACCACCACCAACAACAACAACATCTCCACCACCACCATCACCACCACCACCAACTCCACCACCACCACCATCACCATCATCATCACCGCCACCACCTCCACCACCACCACCACCACCACCACCACCAACACCACCACCACCACCACCACAACCACCACCACAACCCCACCACCACCACCACCACCACCACCACCACCACAACCACCACCAATTTTCCGTGTGTCGGCGTCCAGGCTCACACCTGCACCTGTGAAGCGTTGTCATGGAGACCACCGTTCTTTTCCCAAAAATTCTAAACTTCGTATTTTTGTAGAATCTGTCAAAATAAAACATTTTTTTCTCTTGGCTTTATTCAGAAAATTCTAGAGTTTCTAAGATATTTGCTGTTTTTTTCTCTGCTTCTGCAATTTCAACAATCAATGGCGTCTATTGCGCAACAACCAATAAACACATTCGGTTGTGCCAATTCTTTGCACGGGAAACCTGCCTTTGTGTGGCGTGTTTCCCCATTTTCTAAATTCCTCTTCGGCTTTCCTCGCCATTCTCTGCTTTGAGCATGGCGACTTCAAAGCCATGAAGTCGTTCTTCGAGAAGAACGGTGGTCTCCTTGGCAACGCTTACGACGTGTGTTTTCCCTACCCTCCCCTTCCCCACAGCTTCACGAGGGAGGGAAAGAAGGGGAGGAGCAAGACAGGTGCAGGTGCGAGCATGGACGCCGACACACGAAGAATTGGAAGAACCCAGACGACATATATATATATGTAAAGCTGAAGTTGTCTGTGTATGGCAGGTTTGGTAGCCTTCAACAAACACTATCTCCTCCGAGACCCTGCGGCGCAAGTTGACCAAAATTGAGAGTATGATAGAAGAAGGCTTGCTCTTCATTCTGTAGAAGAAAAAATTCAAATTGGACCATGTTAACACCAAAAATTATTTGCATCAAAAAGGTGCTATTTTTCTATGAAAATCCCTATTTTTTACGATTTTTTGACAGCTGTGTCGCCATTTTTCGGTGTATTTCAACCAGAAAAATGTTCACTTAAAGAGAATAACAAGCTACATAATGCAAAATTTTTACTTTTCAAAAATTCCAATTCTAAAGGGTCGAAACAAACCCGAGCAACGCCGGGCGATGCTGCTAGTAACTTTATATAATGGGGTCGTAGATAAAGAAAAGGTGTTGGAGTACCCTGGATGATAGCTGCATCCGATCAAGGCTGGCCTGTGGCTAAACAACAGCAACAACTTTTATTGATTTTCTCAACTCAAAAGTGAAATGTGAAATTGACTGATTGCTTCTTAAATTCCAAAGGTGAAGGAAAACAACTAAATTTTTCCAGGCAATCTACCAATTCTACCATTTCATGTCTTAATTACTTTAATAAATTCTAAATTAAAGACAAGGCTACGGATGATGGGGAGGGAAAGGTTTATTCAGTTATATTTACAACCACTTCAGTTGTTTAACTATTTTTTAAAAGCACAAAAGGGAGAAAAACCAAACAATCTCTACAGCGGAATTGTGATCCTGAATCCGAGTTGTTTCAAAGTGTTTTTTAATGATAAAAATGATTTCTTTCGTATGACATGAAGTTATCAATTTATAATGAAGGATAACAGGCGATCGAAGCGACTCCTTGTGTTCAATACGTATAATCAGTTCTATATTTTATAGTATTGTCAAAATACTACACATCATCGAACCCCTGGACAGTACGTAACGGAAGACGAAGTACCGCTGCTTTGCTCGGCATGCTAACGTTTCTTATTTCTTTATTGCCCACAAGGGGCTAAACATAGAAGGGACAAACAAGGACAGACAAAGGTATTAAGTCGATTACATCGACCCCAGTGCGTAACTAGAACTTAATTTATCGACCCCGAAAGAATGAAAGGCAAAGTTGACCTCGGCGGAATTTGAACTCAGAACATAACGGCAGACGAAGTACGGCTACGCATTTCGTCCGGCGTTCTAACGTTTCTGCCAGCTCGCCGCCTTCACTTTGAACATTTCAAAAGAAAAGCAGCAAAAAGTTATTTAAGCGCGCGCGCGAGAGAGAGAGAGACAGAGAAGGAGAGAACGTATGTGTGTGTGTAATTCTGAGAGCGTGTATGTTTCTGTAAGTGTGAGTGTGTGTGTGTAAGTGTGAATGCGTGTGTGTGTGTGTATTAATCATTGCAGTGACTGGGCAGGTGAAAGGCGCATGTCTCTACACGACGACAGTTTAATGTGTGTCCAGGTGTTGACAATGGCGTCCAGCCAAAGGAATGGAGAAGCAGAGCAAACAGAAGGGACAATGGCGACGAGAAGGCTCTCGGGATACTAAACAAGAAGTCTACGAGTGAAGAAGGTTGAGAGATCAAAGTCAGGCTTGTGGAAGAGAAAGCTTTCATAGTGAATCAAGAAATTAATGAAGAATCAAGAAAATTAAGAAAAATCAACAGAAAGCCACAAAAGATTCGATAAAATACATAAACGATGGCGTCAATGAATTTAAGAATAAAATAAAACGAAAACAGAAAAACCAAATAACAAATTTCTTATCGTCTTGATCATCTTTCTGCTTATTTACTTAATTATTTTTCTGCTTTGTTAATGAAAACCTACAGCAGCTGTGAGTAATGTCTGCTACAATAGTTGTCTGCCAAGATATCCTCAGACAATGGTCTTGAAGATTAAGTTGGCACTGTCGGAAATGATCCGTTCAAAGAATTAACCAAATTATAAGACATGGCTGACCTTCGCCTTCAACGCCACCAACCTGTTTGTGTTTGTCTTCCCCACTCCCCACTCTTTCTTTCTTCTTCTATTCTAGCTATTCCACCATTATTACACTATCTCAACTTAAATGTCAAAGATATCCAAAGCCTATCTAAACCCATTCTAATCATTGTTCCTCCCTCGTTCTCTTCCTTGTCCCCTTCATCTTCACACCGTTCACCCAGGTACACTCAGACTATCATAAAGCTAATCTCTTAATATAACCTGAAAAGCGACGAACTGGCAGAGTCATTAGCAAGCCGGACGAAAATGCTTAGCGGCATTTTGTCCGTCTTTACATTTTGAGTTCAAATTCTTCCCAGGACGACTTTGCCTTTCATTCTTTCAGGGTCGATAAAATAAATACCAGTTGAGAACTGGAATCAATGCGATCAATTTACCCCTCCCTCGAAATTGCTGGCCTTGTGCCAAAGCATTGAAGACTCTACTCTTCTGCATGGTTTCAGTCATTGGATTGCAGCCTTACTTCAAACATGTTATCGATAAATATAATTCGATAACATAACTGATATTTGAGTTGTGTGCCTCCCACAGACTCAAATACAAAATGTTTTCACTGATCCACACCGGGACACACATACACACTAACATGACTTTATACTACAAATCGCTATATCTGATTTATTTAACCTCTCAGTCTATTAGTTACAGAGGCCACTTAGCTTCTGATGAAATCCCAATACAGGACTGAAACTAGTCTTGCTGATTCCTCTTTTTTCCTTCTTTTCACAAAGATATTATCCATAAAAACGTTATGTCCACATCTGTCCATTGCAAACAGAGTTGGTTAGAATTCCATACACTCTGTCTCTCTGTGGTGAGAATAACATTGAAACAAGACACAGGTTTGTATACGTAAAAAGGGTGAAGGCCATATACGGTCATGAATGGCCATGGGCTTGCACCTAGAAAATTACGCTCTGAGGCACAAGTCCGGGCAAGGTTGTTTATGGAAGACCAGCAGCCGCCCATGCATACCAGCTTCCGGTCCCTCCCCTTTCTCCCTAAGCCACCAATGTTATCCAAGGGAAAGGCAAAAGGGCCGACACAACTCGGCCCCACTGATAATATATGAAGCCCAGTATACCCATCATGACTACCCGTCTGATAAGGGTACACCAGGTACATGCATCACAACCGTATGTGCGCGACATGGCGATCTCATATCAAGATAAACAGCACATGACCTTGCTGGTGGGGCCCAGTTAGAATTTTCTTCAGGTCGAGTAGCCCACCCGCTCAAACGGTCCCTGAATAAGGTTTGCTTAAGGATGGTGAACAAAACACCCATGTTTCCAGAGGTGAATTATTCAAACCCCAAAGAATCCCTCTGAACACATGGCTATGATGCTCCCCCACTACTTCTGCTCGTGATCAGAGATGCACAAATCATCAGCCACTAAGGGACATGCTCAACAGGTTCAGGTCAAATAACTGACAAGCAAATCTGTGATATGGAGCAGAATATTTGCTGTAGCCCATCTTTTATATTATTATCATTATTATTATTATTATTATTATTATTATTATATTATTATTATTATTATTATTATTATTATTGAATAATGACGAGAATAAAATTAAAGCAGAAATCAATATTTCACCTCGACTCTGATGAATTATCAACTTCGTCCCTTCTTTCTTACCAATGGAAGCTGGGAGGTTTTTCTTTTGAGATTCACAGGCATCATCATCATCTTCACCATCATCATCATCAACAGCATCACCATCATCATCATCATCATCATCATCATCACCATCATCATCATCATCATCACCACACACATACATACATACATACACACACATATACATACATACATACATACATACACACATACATACATACATACGCACACACACACATACATACATACACACACACATATACATACATACACACACACATACATACATACATACATACATACATACATACACACACACAGACACACAGACACACATACATACATACATACACCCCCTTCAGAGCTGATAAGTAAACCAAGTGTACCTTATCCCGTGCTCTCAGAGAAACTCAAACACACTATAACGCGCGTGACCAAGTGATTAGGCTATTAGGCTTATGAGTATAGGGTCGTGGGTTCGATTTCTGGATCGGACGGTACGTTGTGCAAGGTACTCTTCAGATTCCACTGAAACAAGTGCTGGTGCAACCTTTTCTCACCCCGTCGAAGTTTCATTGGGTCCCGAGTAGGAGGGCCAAGAAGAGGGTGTCTATACCCGTTCGCTATTACATGGCACCTATTACAGTGCTACATGGTGCCACATGGAACTTGCTTCTGGCTGGCACTTATGGGTTTATTTCGTCTCGATAAAAGCCACAAATAATATTTATTTGATATAACTTTTCTTCCCCAATTTTTCCTGTTTCAGCGGCTACATTCCTCGCAACTCTAGCGCCCTCTGTCGGCCCTCTTATCATCTCCACTCACTCTCCCTCCTTTCTCCTCCCTCCTCGGCAAGAAAAGGAACCGGTGCATTGTCACAGAGTTTCTGTTTAGCCCTAGGTTTCTCCTGGTCACTAGATCAGAGCTATGTTCAAACGAGATCCTACCGCAACTTCTATGCTTTGGCGTGGGGAAGCCCGAGTCACCTTCTCCAATGTCATTCTGTAACTTGAAGGTGAGATCTGCAAACGATGAAACTGTTATTTCTTGTAGATCGAGGGACCATGTAGAGGTTCGATCATTGATCTGCAATCGGAACAGAAGCGTAGAAGTGGGTGGGGGTGAGTTTCGCAGAAATCAAAATTGAAAAATATGTTTGGGTTGCTAACATTGCATGTGTGTGTGTGTGTGTGTGTGTGTGTGTGTGTGTGTGATCGGTAATGTTCGTAGGTAACATCTACCGCCGTCTGTATGAGTGTACGTGTTTCCTTGTGTGTTTGTTGGATTGTGTGTGTGTGTGTGGTGTGTGTGTGTGTGAAGCTAACAGCTGATTGGTAATTTTGGCTGGTTCTGTGTTGGTGTGTGTGTGTGTATGTATGTATGTATATGTATGTGTGTGTATCTGTGTATGGATGCGTACGTGTCCGCGTGTTACAGTCAGTGTGCATATATGTTACAATGCATGTGTGTGTGTGTGTGTGTGTGAACCAACAGCTGATTGGTAATTTTCACTGGTAAAAGGGAACTAACCACTGGGTGTGGGTGTTAACTGCCTCCCCTAGGGTGGGATTGGGAGGCTCCGTGTCATCGAGGTAATGAGATGAATGGAAACCAGCCATTATTGATGTCATTAAACTTATTGCCTAAAATCCCACTTCTTTGCGAACGGGACACCAACCTCCATCCATCCGTGCCTCCCTCCCTCCCTCCATCCATCTATACATACATACATACACCCCACCCCTACCTCCACCACACCCACATTCGCTGTCTCCGTTGTCTTGGAGTGGTGTGAAATGCAAAGAATGGAATGGTTCGGAGGGAGAGAGAGAGAGAGATTGAGAGAGAGAGAGATTGAGAGAGAGAGAGAGAGAGAGAGAGAGAGTGAGAGAGAGAGAGATAAAGATTGAGAGAGAGATAAAGATTGAGAGAGAGAGAGGAGAGAGAGGAGAGAGAGAGAGAGTGAGAGAGAGAGATAAAGATTGAGAGAGAGAGAGAGAGAAAGAGAGAGAGAGAAAAAGAGAGAGAGAGAGAGTGAGAGAGAGAGAAGATTGAGAGAGAGAGAGAGAGAGAGAGAGAGAGAGAGAGAGAGAAAGAGAGAGAGAGAGACAGAGTGAAAGAGAGAGAGAGAGAGAAAGAGTGAGAGATAGAGAGAGACAGGGTGAGAGAGAGAGAGAGAAAGAGTGAGAGAGAGAGAGAGATAAAGATTGAGAGAGAGAGAGAGAGAGTGAGAGAGAGAGAGAAAGAGAGAGAGAGAGAAAGTGAGAGAGAGAGACAGACAGAGTGAGAGAGAGAGAAGGAGACAGACAGACAGAGTGACAGAGAGAGAGAGAGAGAGAGAGAGAGAGAGCGCGGAGGGGAGGTGTGGTGTAAGACTGAGGCAATAAATCGTCTTTTTAGACGTAAAAGGGGGACATACCCGAATGTAAACAGCAGTCACCGTCTCCTTAATAAAGAAAGAAAGGGGTCTGCATGAGGGATCCCTAACACAAATAGAACAGCGTGAAAAAAAAAGAAAAAGAAGAAAAAGCCCGTAAAAACAACATAAAGAATAAAAGCAAAAACAAATAAAGTGTCCCCCACCGCCCACGAAGCGGTTGAGTATCCCTCAGCCGCCCACACCTCACCCTTCCAGATAAATGAAAGGTCTTTTTAAGGAGCTGTCGTCGTTTAGCCCCTGGTTGGTCTTCAACCAGACTTTCCAATCGTGACCATTCCATCATTTTATCAGTGTTCAATGTAGCCTTCACGTGTGTGTTGAGGGAATTTTGGCTGCCATTTCCAGCAGGTTAGTCGACCTTGTTTTAACCCTAGGTCAGTCGTAGGTGGTGGTACTAGTCCTAGATCAGTTGTGATATTCCAATCTCGACCATCCCTGCTTTCATTCAAGCAGTGGCCTTCCTTTCCGATATCAGTCATGTTTAAAATGAGAGCGATGTGGCTGTTATTTCTCGCAAATCGACGATACCTGGTCAGAACAATCATAAAAAAATAAATAAATAAAAAGAAAAAGAAAAAAAGGAAACACAAAGCAAGGGAGGCAACCCCTTCCACTTCCTCCCCTTTCCCACTGTCACAGGGGAGTAGGAAGAGGAGGAGTAACATAGAAGAGAATGGGAGGGGGGGGCAGAGTGCGGTTTGATTGAAGTAATCATATGACAAATGAGACATCTGAATAGAAGGGTGGGGACGGGTGTGTCAGTGGTGGCGGTGATGGTGCATCACCACCACCACCGCCACCATCACAACAACCGCTACCACTAACAACAGGACTACTACCACCGCCACCACTGACACGTTCACGAACATCAGCAGCAGCAGCATCACCCACCCCAATACCTCCACGACCATCACCACCGATACCTAAGATAAGAAAAAAAACCAAAGAATTCCACTGATGTATATTCATCGAGAGAAGGCCTTGGCAGGATTTGAACTCAGAACGGGATGTTATTGTGTCGATTCTGACAATCCACTGCACTAAAAGTGATGTTAATGAAATAATTATAGTTAGAGGTTGGTGTGTAGGAGAATTGGGGTGGAGTTAAAGGACCGTCTCCCCCACCCAAAAATATCCGAGGTCATTTGACTGATTTGATAAACAACATTACAGTCTTAAGAAGAGCTTTAGGAATAAATTTGAGTCTAATTGAAAACGATACATTTTAGACAAGCATTTAATCAGACATCTGATTAAACATCTTAAACAATTCATCAAAGATCTTATCTGTCATCTAATTAAACATCTAATCAGACATTTAATTAAACAATTTGACATTTTTAATCAACATATTATATCAATTCGAAATTATTTTAGTTGGATTCAAGATTATTTCAGTTTCCTTCGATGCTATTTTAATTGACTTCAACATTATTTTAATCGTTTTAATTTGCTTCGCGATTATTAATTTACTTCGAGATTTTTTTAATTTGCTTCTTGATTATTTTAATTCACTAGAAGATTGTTTTAATTTTGTACTCGATGAAAGTGTATTAGTTCGTTTGTGGAGTATAATTTAAATGTTTCTCTAAGTAGTGACCTCCCCACTGACAGTTTGTATTTGTATGGAGAGTCGATGTCACCGTGGAACTACATCCTTTTATGTCAATCTTTGGTGTAACCGGACTTGAGAAATCTATCGTTTTCTGTCTATAGTATTCTGGATGAAATATTTGCACTTTACCCGACTTCATCTAGAAACGCGTTGTTTTATTGCTGGGGGTTTCATTTGTGAAGTGATGGATGTCGAATTTCGTGTACCAAACTATTTTCTGGGTCTTCCTCCAATTTTTCGATCTTTTCTGGTGTGTAGATTGTCCACACACCTGGCATATATTCCAATGTGTTCATTAAAACGAGCAAACGATCGAGTGTATCTCTTATACTTATGTGTTGCAACGATTTTACTTTCTATCGAGGCTGCACGTGGGATCTAACGGAGGCCTCGGGCTGCGCCAAGATCACTTTAGCCTGAAGATGAGGCTGTGAAGGTCTAGAAATATTGATAACGCGTTTAAGAACTTTATAATTTCAAACTCAAGAAAATATATTAAAAAAAGAAAAGAAACTTGATGACGAAGATATTACTGGACATTGTCCGTTTTAAGATATTTTCTTTATTATAGAAAACCGTAACAGAATAGTTGTTATGCATTTTGGTGTTGCCAGTGTATATAATATGTATACGCCAGTGCAATTTATATACAATCACGTGTCAACTGTAAGTATAGTACGTAGACACTTGTTTCTTTTTAGTTGACGGCAGTTTTACTTGTGCAACCAAAAACAGTTGGATTCCTGTAAAATATATCGTCGTACGGAATAAAGACTAATACCAACTCCATCTTCTGCTTCCTAAATCAATTATATATATTGTTACGGGGGGGACCTCCGTCGAACGAAAGCTGTTACGGAATCCCTCACACAGGCCCGTTCGATCAGCGAATAAGTTCGCCACGGAAACTCGGAGAGGAGAGAGACAGACAACAACAACAACAACAGCAGCAGCAGCAAGATACAGCGGAGGCAATCGAGAGAGACACAAAGAAGGCAAGGCAATTGGCTACGTTAACAACTAGTTTATATGACTATTACAATTGTTACAACATCAATTACATTTAAAGATACATCAGGTAAATACAAGCAAGTAACAGAATCAACACATCAACTCAATACATCATACAGGTATACCACAGATCAAAGCATTTAAACTGTCCGGTAACAACACATCAAATTCAATAACAACAGCATTTCAAGAGTACACGTCCGGAGACAACAGTTCTGTTTCAAATCACATTAAAGTTACAGTTCAAAGGACATTAAAGGCCTAACAGTTCAATGTTCATTACACAGTTCTCTTTTGCCTTAACACAACTCTGTACACAATGTCTTTACACAGTTCACATTGCTCTTTTCACTGTCTCATTTCTTTTCAACGGTCTCTTTACATCGATTCTTTTTCCTTCTTTTTCTTCAATTCACGTACCTTAGTTCCTACTAGAATAGCCAGTGTCTCATATTGCACCTCATCTCTCTCAGTACTGCTAACTCCAACTTGCTAAACGCTTGCCTTGAATTCCAAAATCCTGGCCGCTAAATCCAACTTGCCAACCGCTTGCCCTGAATTCCAAATACCGACTGCCCAAAACCTCTTGCTCTGTCACTACTCCCAATCTCTCCTAGCTCTGTCGCAATCACTCTCTGCCTGTCTTCCTCTGCCTCTCATCCTCTCTTAATCTATGTCATCTCTCATGACAGCTCTCAGATTCCTTAATCTGTCTTCCTCACTACTTTCTTCTTCCTCTTCTTCACTGTCACTAGATTCTTCCTTCTTTAAGGGGTGTTTAGAACGAACTTTAGTTCACCTGAAAGGGGTCGCAGGTCTACCCAGAACCAACCAATCCACCTGAATCTGACAGGACAATGGATATATTCCAAAGTAGGTCGCAGCCAACTGTCCTCAAGCTGAACCCACACAATATATATATAATATATATATATATATATATATATATATATATATATATATATATATATATATAATATATATATACATATCAAAATAAGTAACAGGATTTTAAGTGGTAACGCAGTATGAACGTTTCAAGCGGCTCCATTTAATTGAACAAGGTGATCATTACATCAATTTAAATACAGCGCTATCTTAAGCTGCACAAAATATGTATATATATAGATGTACATGTAATATGTACACATATATATATATATATATACATATATACATGCACTAGCACTATGACCCGGCAACGACGAGTCTTTAATGCTATATTAATATAATTTTTCTTAAATATTTTAATAGAGCAAGATGATGGAAGAATTTCATGTTACCAACTTCGGACGTCGAATCCTTTATAACTTACCCTCGAATACAGAATATTATATTATACAGTATAATGTGTTGCATTACATATATTATATGCTATGTATTATGTTATGTGATGTACTATATGTAATATTACCCTATGCTAACCCCTGCCTAGTTAGTCTGACTTCATCCTATTTGGTGATTTCACTATTCTTTCTTTCTATGAATTTCTACTCTATCAGTCATATTAAGTATATTTGTAATGATTTTGTGATGGTAAGTCTCCCTTGACTAAATCTTATACCCCCTAAGAACTATACAATCACACATACAATTGCACCTGTAATATTGTAATTTATAAAACCATTTCGGTATGAATACATTAATCTGTCCACATTATTTCCATACCAATTACCCTTTTAAAGTTACCTTTATCTTTTCCTGCTTTTGATTTTAACCTTCTCTCTTTGTATATATTTCTTGTTATTTTCTATAAATTCTTATTATTTTGATTTCTTATTTTGGTATGTTTGCCTTATTAATCTCTTATCCTCTATGTTTTACCTTATATTGTTAAATTTTGTATGGTATTGAATTTTATATTTTGCATTCCTAAGCGTATATATATATATATATGTGTGTGTGTGTGTGTGTGTGTGTGTGTATCCTATGTATGTACGTATGATGTTGATGTTGATGATGATGATGTTGAATTCTCTTATCGTGAACGACAAATGAGAGTTCGGTGTTTGGAGTCAGTTTTGTTCAAATTTTTGAACCGAGGAGAAGCAGGACTGGCGCCAGGTCCTGTGTTCTGATGTTTTGTTCTCCCAGGAAGAAAAGGGAAAGTATATATATATATATATATATATAACTAGCAGTATCGCCCGGCGTTGCTCGGGTTTGTAAGGGAAATAACTATATAAGCATTTTTAGAGAGTTATAGCCAAAAAATAGCAAAAAAAATGCATTAAAAATGGAAAAAAATGATGGTAATTTTTTTAAAAATCGTTGACTCATCGTAGACATTTTTAGAGAGTTACTTCCCTTATATAATAGCGAAAAAATGCATTGAAATGGAAAAAAATGATGGTAATTTTTTTTTTTTAAATCGTAGACTCATCGTAGACGCGCGCTAATACCCAGAAGGGCTCGATATGAATCCCGACTATAAGATACCCGGTTTTGGTTAAACTGCACCGCAAAATGGGAGTAGTTAGGAATCTAAATCGTAGGAGACAGACACACAACTTCACTTTTGTATATAAAGATATACAATACTTGAATTTATATAACGCAGTGGACATCACCAAAAAGCTTCGTTAGTGGACCCGGTTACCTGCTACATAGAAAACAAATACGTAGGGTTGTAATGTAGAGTTCTGTGCAGTTGAAATCCAGTAAATCCAATGACTGAAAATTATTTCACGAGGAGAAAAAAGAATATAAAGAAGAGAAAAGATCGGGTGGGGTTGAATATATTTATTTCCCCCTCGGTTGATAGCCACAGGTTCTGCAGCCGACATCATGCAGACATAAATGGTTTTACCTGTTCGCACTGGCATGTATGCTATAGATAGCACAGTACAAACCAGTGTCGGGAGAGAAGGCTTGCTCTTCAGATCGACAGAACATCATGGTTCCATCAATCTTTCATCTCCGGTAGACATATGCAAAAAAAAATCATCTTCAAACTTCAAACTGTGTGGAAGACCAAGAAAGGGGGATTTTGTAAGATATGAAAAGGAAATTATGAGTGGTGATGATGTATGATATAAGAGAGAGAGAGAGAGAGAGAGAGAGAGAGAGTCAGGAAGATAATAACCTAGAAGTAGTAATAATAGAGAGAAAAAAGAAAGTGTAAGTTTTAAGGAATGAGAGAAAGTGTGCAGATATTGTTTATGAAATATAGAGAATAATTATTTCTTTTACTACCCACAAGGGGCTAAACGCAGAGGGGACAAACAAGGACAGAGAAACGGATTAAGTCGATTATATCGACCCCAGTGCGTAACTAGTACTTAATTTATCGACCCGGAAAGGATGAAAGGCAGGGTCAACCTCGGCGGAATTTGAACTCAGAACGTAACGACAGACGAAATACTGCTGAGCATTTCGCCCGGCGTGCTAACCACTCTGCCAGTTCCCCTCCGCCTTATGAAATATAGAGAATAATATCAGCAAAAGGAGAAATGAAGTGAAAGTTAAAAGAGAACGAGGAAGAGGGGCCAAGTCGAGGGGCCAAGACGAGGGGTGAAGACAGGGGTGAAGACGAGGGGCCAAGACACATGAATGAATATGGTGGCTTGGAGTATAAACCATTCTGGATATATAAAGCAAAAAGGATGTCAGTTCATAGCAATTGGTAGTCTCGAAAATAGGGGTCAACAGATACGAAGTGTACAATGTCCTTTATATTCTACTATTTCGATCGATATAATTCATTTCCCTACTTTATTAACTCTTTTTATCAGTGTGTGTGTGTGTGTGTGTCGCTTTGTGTCTGTGTTTTGTCCTCCACTACCGTTTCACAACCGGTGTTGGTGCGTTTGCGTCCCATAACTTAATGATTCGACAAAATAAACCAATAGAATAAATACCAGGTTTTTGAAGAGAAAAGAATAAACACTGGGGTCGATTCATTTGACTGAAATTCTTCAAGGCAATGCCCCAGTATGGCCGCAGTCAAATGGCTGAAACACGTAAAAGACAACAGAAACACACACACACACACATACCGTGGCTGTGTGGTAAGTAGCTTGCTTACCAGCCACATAGTTTCGGGCTCGGTCCTACTGCGAGGCACCTTGGGCAAGTGTCTTCTACTATAGCTTCGAGCGACCAAAGCCTTGTGAGTGGTAGACGGAAACTAAAAGAAGCTCGTCGTGTATATATATATATATGTATATATATATATATATATATATATATATATATAAGAAATATCGAATTTCTAAATCTCTCGTAGAGACATGTACGGTGGTGGGGCGATAGAAGAAGGTTGTATGCTGTCAATGTAACAAGAACGTGACAGTAGGGGGTACACCACCGCTGTATAGCCCTAGGAAGCATCGAACGCCTCCTGATAACTTTGACACATTTTTTCCCTGTGTCCTTATATACATATACGAATATGTATATAAGGACACGAGAGATTTAGAAATTCAATATTTCTTATTTTGATAATCAGTGTATAAACTTCACTGAATATAGAATTACGAAGTCGAGGCAAATATCACCGGCCGACCGGTGTCTGCTACTCTAGGCCGATGAAGGACAACGATCCTGAAACACGGTGTCCCTAGATGCAGTTTCGGCAGCCGGGGGTGTTTGTCTCCCCTTCGTATATGTATATAAGGACACAGGGAAAAAATGTGTCAAAGCTATCAGGAGGCGTTCGATGCTTCCTAGGGCTATACAGCGGTGGTGTACCCCCTACTGTCACGTTCTTGTTACATTGACAGTATACAACCATTCTATATATATATATATATATATATATATATATATTATATATATATATATATATGTGTGTGTGTGTGGTGTGTTGTGTGGTGTGTGTGTGTGTGTTTTTGTGTCTGTGTTTGTCCCCCCAACATCGCCTAACAACCGATGCTGGTGTGTTTACGTCCCCGTAACTTAGCGATTCGGCAAAACAGACCAATAGAATAAGTACTAGGCTTACAAAGAATAAGTCCTAGGGTCGGTTTGCTCGACTAAAAGCGGTGCTCCAACATGGCCGCAGTCAAATGACTGAAACAAGTAAAAGAGTAAAAGAGATATATAAACATGCGCTTGAGTGTGTGTGTGTGTGTGTGTGTGTGTGTGTGTGTGTTTGTATAAATGGCAAATGGAGGATGAAAGGGGAACAAAGGATACGGCTGAAGGTCATCTCAATATTCAATGATGCTCATAAGGAAATGGTAATTCAAAGAACTGTTTCTGCCTTCATCGCAAAAAAGGAAAGCCCGTAGCTTCTTCCACCCCAGTATTTTGATGAAGGTGGGGGAGGAGTGGGTTGAGTGGTGGTAAGAGAGTGTCAGTATGAGAGAGATAGGGAGGGGGAATGCAATGGAAATTAGGCGCTCGGCTGCTGA
>NC_042998.1:205465061-205467452 GCF_006345805.1 Octopus sinensis | reverse complement strand
GACGGCATTAACCTTTTATTGCCGCCTTTTCTTCAACACACACACACAACACCACACACGTTATCTATTTAACTTTATTATTGTTATTCTTATTATTGTTATGTGTTGTTGTTGTTGTTGCTTGTTGTTGACCAATTTTTTTCAAAAAGGTAATCCTTCGCAAACGATCATCGCTGTCGATACAAGTGCGCCTTTCTTGACGTGTGTGTGTGTGTGTGTGTCACTGTCTTCACCGGGAACAGATGTCAACGAACGACCTGGAATATGACAGAATCTACTATCCTATCTCTCTCTGTCTCTCTTTCATATATATATATATATATAATAAAAAGTTCAGCACAAAATTTAGATTCAAATGAATACGGTACTAAGTCAGAGGCACCAGAATTTTGTATGTGTTATCCATATAAATCCATTGGTGATTATAATCAAAATAAGCAACAATATATCCGAGCACATTACCTCGGATATACTTGTTCTTATTTTGATTGTATCTCTCTCTCTCTCTCTCTCTCTCTCTCTCTCTATATATCTATATATATATATATATATATATATATATATAATGATAATAATGAAATTATTGTATACAGTGCTCGGTGCACCACAACTTGTCAAAAGTGCGTATAAGCATCTGTCTGGAAAGCGAACAATGTATGAGTGAGATACTTGCTTGCGTGTGTATGGAGGGGAGGAAATCAGGTGTAGTGTTGGCGATCTCAGGAAGAATGGAAGTCTTGAAGGATGCAGTGCTCCGACAACTAACAGCTGATGCCGGCAGTTTGTTCCATGCTTCAGCAACTCTCAGCGTGAAAAAATGGTTCCTAAAGTCATGGGAGCTGTGCTGTTTCTGACTTTGTAAATATGTCCACGGGTGTTAGACGGGTGGAGTTTGAAAAGGTGCTCAGAGTTATTGTTTATAAGATGGTTGATAATTTTATGGGTGTCTGCCAAGTCAGCTGCCAGACGTTCGGAGTTTCAATGTGTCCATGCCCAGGGAAGTAGGCGTTCAGAATATGGCAAATGCCTGATGGAGGGTATTCTTTGGTGCACGTCACTGAACGGCTTCCAGACGATTGATATCCTGGGCAAGATAGGGGTTCCAGACCGGTGATGCAAATTCCAGGTGAGGTCTTACCATAGCTATATAAAGCCGCAGATAGATAGTCGGAGAGCGGCTCACAAAGGATTTGGCGAGTGATGCCAAGACACCCTCAGCCTTCTTGACAATTTTAGCGATGTGTTTTGTTCAACGCAAATCACTGACGACAGTAACACCCAGGTCATGTTCACACGAAGACTTTTTGAGATTAGTGTTGTGGAGGGAATCGGTGGGCGCTGGGTTTTTCCTCTCAAAATGCATGGTGGTACATTTGTCCACAGCCAGCTTGAGTTGCCAGTCCATGATCCACTGCTGCATTGTGTCCAGGTCTGATTGCAATAGAGATCTATAGTGTACAGGATCTGACCTCTTGATTTCGGGGTACAGCTTGATGTCATCTGCATATTTCAGCACTGTGGCATTCTTTAAGTTGGCATCTATGTCATTAACATATGCAACAAATAAAAGGGGGCCAAGAACAGATCCCTGTGGTACACCAGATGTCATCTCATAGAGTGAAGAGTGCTGTCCTAGAACTGTGACAACCTCTTTTCGGCCGAAAATAAAGGACTTCAACCAGTTATAGAGTTCGTTTCTTACGCCCAACGCAGAGAGCTTCACCATAAGTCTTTTGTGTGGCACAGAATTAAAAGCCTTAGCAAAGTCCAGGTAAACAACATCCACCCAGGATCCGCGATCAGTGATTTGGGTAATGTCCTCAAGAAACTCGATGAGTTGATTACAGCAGCTGGAGTTAGGAATAAATCCAAATTGTGACGGCTGGATGAGACTGTGAGACTTCCAGAAGTTCCAGAGGGTTATATATATGTGTGTGACCGCGTGTGTGACCGCGTGTGTACCGTTGGCGATTTTTTCCCTCTGTCTTCCTTCTCTTGATCTTTCCTTCTCCTATGTTTACGACGAAGAGCTCCGCTCGAAACGTTAAACCCTCTTCTTCCTTCTTCCCTGAGCGTCCAATAATACTATATTTGTTCCACGTCCCACGTTGTTGTGTTTTTTTTGTGCTTTTCATGTTTGGATTAACTTTATATATATATATAATATATATATATATATATATAATATATATATATATATATATATATATATATATATATATATATATATGTATATAAATATATATATCCATATATATATATATCTTCTTCCCACTTGATTCAGTCATTAGACTGCGGCCATGCTGGGGTACCGTCTTGAAGAATTTTTAATCGAATGAACCAAACCCTATACTTATCTTTTCTGCGTTTTTTTTAAAGCCTGGTACTCCT
>NC_042998.1:205457561-205460061 GCF_006345805.1 Octopus sinensis | reverse complement strand
ATCGATTTTTGCACTTGCGAGATTCAATTTTCATTCGCTTAAACTTTAAGTGACCCATTTTTGGTGGTTCTACGATTTGTTGGCTAGGAGGAGATGTGCCGGGAAGTTAAACACACAGACACACAAGTTGAGTTTTATATATATAGATATATATATACACAAACACTTATAGTAGGGAGGGAGCTAAGAGTAATAATAAGACATTGTGGAAATGCAAAAGCTACGATTTTAGTTTGTTTATAAAGCTTTAGTGGTGAATTGCAAGTTGAAAGTGCAAGGAACAACTCATTTTGTATTATGATAGCTAAGAAAAAACTCAAGCTATTGATTTTAAACGTCCTTTAATTTTAATTATATTCCACTGATGATGTTCAAAAAGAAATTACAAGAAAATAATAATATACATATTTTTATTTTAGTTTTTTATTATTTGTTTGTTATTGTCCTCTTTTTGACAGAAACAGCTGTCTAGAAGTTTTGAACAATGAATTAATAAATCCATATTTAACAACAGAATCTGATTCAGTTCACTTTATTTGATGTAATGCATTACTCATCGTTTAATGAATTATTTCTTATAATGATATTTTTGCTATAATCCATTTGTACGGATATACGAAATTTGTAAAAAAAGAAGAAAAAAACGTATGATAAAAGAAACTGGAAACCCAGGGAAAAATTCCCTCAGGAGATGAAGTAATTTTTTCACCCGAATAAATATTATATATACAGAGACATGCAGGAAGTAAATAGACACCTTTAATGTTCAAAATCTTTTATTTGATATTAATTGGTTGAAGGAAAGGTTTTCTTCTAGCTGCTCGTCCATAATAGCCAAGCTTATGCAGATAAGTACAAACACGCACATCTATGTATTCAGGTGGGTGAAGCGAATTCATTGGCATAGGTAAAACCTTGAACAAAAGCTGCATAGGAATGTCTATCGTGGAAGAATACGCATCGCAAATGAATCATCTGAATGCACATGAACGCTGCATCAAAGTGTATTGGGACGCTTATCCAGCAGAAACACGTGTCGGGTTTGAATTTAAGAAGAATGATACGGTAATAGACAAACTTTGAAGATGTATAAATCTTCATTCTTTTTTATGATGTCTTGGTTATATATATGTGTGTATATATATTATATATATATTCTATATATAATATATATATATATATAATATATATATGTATATATTAAATAAATATATATATATATATAGATATGTATATGTATATAATAATTATATATATATATATATATATTATCAATAGTACACACACACGCATACATACATTATGTTTTACATACGTGCATAGGCACACATAATATATATATATTAATATATATATACATACTATACCCACAACACACACACACATGTATATATACACATGCTGTATACATACATATATACATACAAGCATGCATACATACATCATACATACATACATGCGTACATACATACATACACATGCATACATACATACATACATACATGCATGCATACATACATACATACATACATACATGCATACATACATGCATACATACATACATACATAACATGCATGCATACATACATACATACATGCATACATACATACATACATACATACAGACATACATACATACAGACATAGATACATACATGCATACATACATACATACATACATGCATGCATACATGGATACATACATGCACATACAACATACACACATACATACATACATACATACATCCACTACATACATACATACATACATATATAATACATTCATACATACATCATACATACATACATACATACATACATGCATAATACATACATACATACATGCATGCATGCATGCATGCATACATCAATACATACATACATACATACACACATACATACATACATCTACATACATACATACATATATACATGCATACATACATACATACATACATACATGCATACATACATACATACATACATGCATACATACATACATACATACATGCATGCATACATGCATACATACATGCATACATACATATATACATACAAGCATACATACATACATACATATATACATGCATACATGCATACATACATGCATACATACATACATACATACATACATACATACATACATGCATACATGCATACATACATACATACATACAAACACACATACATACACACACACATACATACATACACACACACATACATACATACATACATACATACACACACACATACATACATACATACATACACACATACATGCATACATGCATACATACATATATACATACAAGCATACATACATACATACATACATACAAAAGTGGAGTCTTGAGAATATTTAGTAACGATATTGGGATGACTTTTGAAATTAAGGAATCGGTAATGATAGAAATGAAGGCGTAGCAGACGGCGGGGACAACAATCAATTTTTGCTGGAATAGATTTATCTAATGATGAAAATATAGAATCAGTTAAA
>NC_042998.1:205447561-205452561 GCF_006345805.1 Octopus sinensis | reverse complement strand
AAAGACACACACATACACTTACATATATACATATATATACGATTGATTTGTTTCAGTTCCTGTCTACGAAATCCATATCTCGGGAGATATTGGAGTTGCGCATAAAATAATCTAGTCCGGCTTTTACCTTTCGTGTCCTAATACATTTCCTGCTGTGGCTGTGTTGTCCTATCCTGGACAAACACTCCCTCTGGCAGCGAAGATTTTGCCTGGCTGGTTGTAATGTCATACTTTCTTGTTGACGTCTTTTCTTGTCTTTCCATTTCTCCTCTCCCTCTATGTCACTCCTTTGTGTTCCCTCTTTTACGGTACGTCGCCAATCTCCACGGTTGCTGGCAACTGCTTCCCAGTTGGTAATATTGATGTTGCAGGCATTCATGTCCCTTTTGCAAACATCCTTGTATCGTAAGAACGGTCTTCCCACAGACCTAGTGCTCCTAGCAAGCTCTCCGTTGAGTATGTCCTTGGGGATTCTGCCATCTTCCATACGGCTAACATGTCGAAGCCATCTCATACGTCTTTGTGTGAGGAGTGTAAACACGCTTGGTATTCCTGCTTGCTTGAGGACATCTTTGTTGGGGACATGATTCTGCCATTTGATGCGAAGGATTTTCCGGAGGCAGCGCAGGTGAAAGATATTTAGGCGACGTATGGCGTGTGTATGGTGTCCAAGTATCACCTCCATACAGTAGAGTGCTAAGTACACATGCCTGGTAAATCTTCATTTTTGTGGTCTTGGTCAGCTTATTGTTGTCCTATGCCCGTTTGTAGAGTTGGGCCATCACAGCAGCTGCCTTGCCAATGCGTATATTGAGCTCAGTATCAAGGGATATGTTGTAGGTGACGGTAGAGCCAAGATAGGTAAACTTCTCCACCTCCTGTAGTCTGTGGTCTCCAGTATGTATGTTTGAGATGGTCGATGTAGCCTGACCCATGATGTTGGTCTTCTTGAGGGTGATAAATAAGCCAAAGTTGCCACATGCTTGCTCAAAACAGTTGATGAGCCTTTGTATGGCTTCTTCTGTGTGTGATACCAGAGCGGCATCATCAGCAAATAGCATCTCCTTGATCAGGACGCTTCTGGTTTTGGTCTTGGCACGCAGACGCGAGAGATTGAACAGTTTCCCATCACTTCTACTGTGCAGAAACACTCCATCATCTGATGTCTCCAAGGCATGTGACAGTAGCAGCGAGAAGAAGAGGCCAAATAATGTAGGAGCAAGGACACAACCTTGCTTTACCTTTTTATTTGGAAGGCGGCTAATGTTGAACCGTTGTGCAGTATGGTGCCTTGCATATCATCATGGAAAGATCTGATGATCCTCAGCAGCTTTGGTGGACATCCGATTTTTTGGAGCAGGATGAAGAGGCCTTTTCTACTTACCAAGTCAAAGGCCTTTGTCAGATCAATGAAGGTCATATATAATGGCATTTTCTGCTCTCTGGACTTCTCCTGAAGTTGGTGTATGGAGAATATCATGTCAATTGTTGATCTGCTTCTTCTAAAGCCACATTACGATTCTGGATAAATTCGAGAAGCAAGCAGTTGCAGCCTGGAGAGGATAATGCGAGCAGAGGCCTTTCCAACAGTGCTTAGAAGAGATATTCCACGGTAATTGTTACAATCACCACGGTCACCTTTGTTTTTGTAAAGCGTAATGATGTTAGCATCTCGCATATCCTGAGGGACTGTACCCTCTTCCCAGCACTGACACAGAAGCTCATGAATGTGCCGAAGCAGGATGGTGTTTTTGCCGGTTTTGATGATCTCTAAGGGGATGCCGTCTTTTCCCGGAGCCTTGTTACTTGCTAGGGAGTCAATAGCCTTGATGAGCTCTGCTATAGATGGCAGACTGTCAAGTTCACACATGACTGGCAAGATCTTGACACCCTCGATTGCAGCCTCAGCTACCGTGGTCTCTCGTGAGTAGAGATCCTAGTAGTACTCCATCCATCTATCCATTTGCTTGCTTTGGTCCTTGATGAGATCCCCAGTAGTTGATTTCAGAGGGGCTGACTTGGTTGCGGATGGACCGAGGGCCTTCTTCAAACCAGCATACATCCCACGGGTGTCGCCCCTGTCAGCAGCTGACTGGATACTCTGACAGATTTCCTGCCAATACCTATTTACACAGCGTCTGGCAGTCAGTTGGGTTTTATTTCTTGCCTTTCTGAGTTCTTCGAGTGACTTTATAGAAGAACAAAGCTTCCCTGATATAATTCCACCTACTTTCAGCAGTGGTGGTTGGGCAGCTACTGAGGGCAACTTTGATAGAGACAGCAAAACATTGTCGCAGTGTAGGGTCGGAGGTTCTGGCAGTGTTAATGCGTGGTCGGCCCATTTTCTTGGAGTGATGGACTTTTTAGGCAGAATCCTCACCCTGCTTCTTATTAGTGAATGATCTGTGTCACAATCCGCGCTGTGGTAACTACGAGTCAGTTGAACAGAATTCAGAAAGGGTCTTCGTGTAATGATGAGATTCAGCTGATGCCAATGGTTGAGATCTTGGATGTCTCCAAGATGCCTTGTGGGATTTCTTGCTGCCAAAGAATGTGTTAATGATGCACAGGTTTATGGTATGTGCAAAATTCAAGTAGTCTCTGGCCATTGTCATTCATGTTGCCAATACCAAAACACATACACTTACATATATACATACATATATATACGATCGATTTATTTCAGTTCCTGTCTACGAAATCCATATATATATATTATATATATATATATATATACATATATATATATATATTATATATATATATTATATATATATATATATTATATATATATATATAATATATATATATATATGCACACACACACATACATACATATATATTTGGAATTTACAAAAGAAACGAACAAAAGACGAAGACGGGTGTGTAAACAGCAAACAGGTTTATTAGTTTAACGCTCCGGACTTAGGAAAATTTATATAGGGAGTACAACTAATTTTAAAATTAGATATTGGAGAGACACAAGAATTCATTTATTCACCCCTATATAAAAAAATTACAGACATTTTAGTATGTTGTAAGCATAAATATTTAGCGTCTTATAATTTTCTTAAACTTTAAAATACAATTTTTTAGAATATAAAAGCTTTTTGAAAATACGGTCCAATTAGATCATTAGATCCAATGAATACTTATGCACAAACCTGTAATCTTAAGTTATTTTTTTATAGTAGAGAGTGGAATATTTCCATTGGCTATTATTTGCATGATTAACTAAAATTAACCTTTCAATGAATTTCATTTCTTGTTTAAACGTGGTAATCCTCTTGAAAATATGTCACTTATTCATCTCTTTTACTCTCTCTTTTACTCTTTTACTTGTTTCAGTCTATTGACTGCGGCCATGCTGTTTGCATCATTCGAAAGAGAAATAAATTTTGCATAAGGTGTAAAAGATATAAATAATTTGTATGGTGTTCGTAACAAAATATTTTGTAAGAAATAGAACTTTTATCGTCGGTCTTAAATATATTTTCGCCGGTGTATATATCTCAGGTCATCCCATAAGTTCTGTCCGAATTTTGGATAAAGAATCCAAGTGAACAAATGTTATATTTAATTGAAAGTTAATGATCAATGTACTTTCCCTGATTATCTATGACTTACTTCCATCTATTTACAAGCTTTTTAATCCCATCAATGTAAAACTCTTTTGGTTTCAAAGCAAAGAACTCTGAAATGTCAGGTTCGACCTCCTCCTGGCTTGCGAAAGTTGTGTCCCCCTAATAATTCTGTAAACTATGAAACAAATGGTATCCTGAAGGAGTAAGGTCGGGAGAATAAGTTGGATGAAGAAATTTTTCCAAACCGACCTCTTCGATCTTCTGTGATGTGATCTTTGCAATGTGGAGTTGCGCATTGTCCTGATGAAACATCACTCGTTTTCGACTCACTAAAGCGGCTCTTTTTTCCTTCAAAGCTTGGTTCAAACGCTCTAATTGCTGACAGTAGACTTGAGCATTGATTGTTGCATTAGGTGGTAACGATATAAAGTGAATTATGCCTTTGCATTCGCACCAGATAGAGTAGAACCTTTTCCCCATGAAGTTCCCTTCTCGGTTGTGGTTGAGCATTTTTCCTTTTACCAAGCCACTGTTTACGACGTTTAACATTTCGATAGAAAATCCATTTTTCATCACAAGTCTATCGAATAAGGGTGAAATGAGTTTGCGAGAATGGAGAGAAGAGCAGATGTCAATTCGGGATTTGCGGTTGCTTTCGGACAATACATGAGGCACCTATTTTCCAAGTTTAGGAAACTTTCCACGTTGTTGAAGATGATGATGAACTGTTATATGGTTTGAAGTAAGCTTTATTGCCAATTCTTCAACTGATAATGACGGATGTTCTTCAAATAATGCCTCAAGGAGCTTATCATCAAACTCAACTGGACATCCTATTCGATCTTCATCTTCAATTTTGCAAACGATCTCCTGCAAGTTCTTTCATTCAAGCACTTTCCCATAAACTGAGTGTATGTTTCGAGTCACTTCGGCTGCAGAGTTACCTTTATTGTACTCATAAAGAATTATATGTGCCTTAAATGTTTCTTGGATACTTCCATGTTGAAAGGGTTTTAATGAAAGCAATTTTAGGGTGTCCACGAAGTCTGGGTAGATGGAATAAAATCATAACATAAACAAATAAATATAAGAAATAATAATTTTCATTTTTTATTTTTGTTTAAATTAAATAAAAAAAAATACTTTACTTTTCTAAATTTATTTGTTATTTTTTCTACAGATGATCGAATGATGGCTCTGTCTAAAGAAGAAAGAATCCCAGATCGAATGATGGATCTGTCTAAAGAAGAAAGAATCAAGTTAGTATTATTAAGTGAACGAGAGGGATGGTCTTATCGCAGAATTGCTGAAGAATTTAATCTTCGACACCCTTATAGGTAACCTATTTTTTTTACTGCCGTCGGAAAATTGATCAAGAAATTTAAAGAAACAGGCAGTGTTTTGGATAAATCCCGT
>NC_042998.1:205435061-205442561 GCF_006345805.1 Octopus sinensis | reverse complement strand
AAATATTTTGGCAAATTAAATCTAAATGTTGAAGTGAATCTAACGGTTTTTGTGTGTTTCTTAAATGGCTTATAAACACCTTCCACGCTGCAATTGTTTTCGTTCCAGCACACGATCTCAGATCAAGTCACTCACTATGCAAGTACATCTCCGTAATTTTATATATATATATATATATATATATATATATATATATATATATATATATGTTGAGAGAGAGAGATAGATAGATAGATAGATAGATATGCATGCGCATATGTATGTATGTATATATGTATGTATGTGTGTATGTGTGTGTATGTACGCATGTATGTATATATTTTATGTGTATATATATGTATATATATATATATACATACATATTTATATAATATACAACATATATAGAGAGATGCAATATATATATATATATATATATATATAATGTATGTATACATATATATATATGTATGTATACATACATATATATACATATATATATATACATACATACACACACACACACACACACACACACACACACACACACACATATATATATATGATATGTAGCAAATGGAAGATGGAATATAGGAGAATTTATTATTAATCACGACAATTGTTTCGAGATATCCAGCATCGATCCCTCTCGGGTGGGACACTCAACAACTGGTTCAGGAGCATCCGGTGGTGCAGATGTATCTCGTCGGGTGATAAATAAATGCAACTCGTTAGAATGACTGTTCCGCAATGTAACTTTCCGTTTTGTAGAAAGGAAAGCCGGGAAACGGAGGAAATATCTTCATTTATATGGAAGATCGAGAATAAAATCACAAATGGCAAAAAGAGAAGCAAACGCGCAATACAGCAAGAAAAAAATATATTTAAACACACACACACACACACACACACACACACACACACACGTACACACACACACACACACATGTATGCGTGTATATATACATATACATATGTATATATGTATACACCTTTTTAAAGGTGTAGCGTTTATACTAGTCTGGATAGAATTGACATATCGGTTCTATTCTAGCAAAAACTGTCCGATGAAAGGCAACGTGAAACTCAGAGTAACAGGTTTTGTAGGATTTTCTGCTGCTTTAAATAAAGCATACATATACATATATATAGTAAATCCAAACATGAACAAGCAAGAAGAAACGACAACACGAGGACGTGGAATAAGTACAGTGTTATTGGACGCTCAGGAAAGGAAAGAAAGGAATGAGGATTTCACGTTTCGAGCGGAACTCTTCATCAGAAATACAGGAAAAGTCCAAAGAAGGGAAGACGGAGAAAGCAAATCGCCATCGACACACATGCGGTCACACACACACACACACACACACACACACACACATACATACATACATACATACATACATACATACATACATACATACATACATACATACATATATATATACTCTGAGTAAGGACATAAATGCGAAACAAGGTGAAAAAATAGTACTCGAATACCAGAGGTAGAGTAATATGCTTTATTAAAAAGCAACATTAAATATCACAAAAACTGTTACTCAGAGTTTCACGTTCCCGTTCGTCGGACAGTTTTGTTTCGACGAACGGAAACATAAAAATCTCTGAGTTAACAGTTTTTGTGATATTTTTTCTGCTTTTTAATAAAGTATATATATATTATATATATATATATATATATATATATATATATATATATATAAAGTTCCACAAAAATCAGAACTTAACTGCAGCACTTGGTGGTCTAAATCCTATGCAATCTATGTGGGTGTCTTTTCAATGCAATGTCTGGTTTAAAAACCCACATCAGATGCCATGATGTAAGTACAATAAGGTGTAAGTACAATAAGAGGTGGTCAAACTCTGCATAAGGAATAGACAACCACCATATATAATATATAAAATCCGTTCTGTCTGTCTGTGTGTGTGTCTTTTAGGATCTCGGGTATCCTCCATCCGATTGCGCTCAAATTTGATATGTAGACACCGACGGTATCAGGGCGTGTATAAGTCTTGAAAAAATTACAAAAATCGATTCCAGGTGAGAATGTGATCGATGAAGCCGTGGGAACGTGCATTTGTACGCGCAAGTACATCAACTGTTGCGATCGATACTACGCGTACGCGAGAAAAATGCACGTGCAGTTTGCGCAAAAAAAGCCGGCTGGCTTGAAATAATGCCACAAAATGCAGTATATTTAAGAGACCAAAAAAGTAAGATGCAAAAGAGATATTTTCTTCAAACTTGGCATGAAGGAAGGAAAGACTATTTGGTTTCTCAAGAAGTTTTTTTGCCATAACTTCGTTTAACAAAACCAAAAATGTTTATAAAGGCATGCTTAATTATTTTTTAATGAAAAAAAAACACTGATTGCTTTTTATTCAGCAGATATGATTCAGCACCGTCTATTGCACGGGGATGGGTGGGCGTTTTGCTCGTATATATATTTTAGGACAGCGAACACGCGGTCGTAGGATTGCGGTTTCGATTCCTGGACCGGGCGTTGTGAGTGTTAATTGAGTGAAAACACCTAAAGCTCCACGAGGCTCCGGCAGGGGTGGGGGGTGATGGCGAACCCTGCTGTACTTTTTCACCACAAGTTTCTCTCACCCTCTCATCCTGTTTCTGTTGTACCTGTATTTCAAAGGGCCAGCCTTGTCACACTCTGTGTCACGCTGAATCTCACCGAGAACTACGCTAAGAGCACACGTGCCTGGGGAGTGCTCAACCACTTGCACGTTAATTTCACGAGCAGGCTGTTCCGTTGATCGGATCAACTGGAACCCTCGTCGTCGTAACCGACGGAGTGCCACGATATATATATAATTAATAATATCGGGGTAATAAAGATTTTAGAAATTTTTTACTACCAGTGGCCTAGCGTGTAGAAAAATAGACTATATATTATTCATACATAATACAGTGTACATTTAAACACATTAAGACGCATCCCTCATAGGACTCCCCTACGCTAGAAGGAACAGCTAAAGTCCAAACCACTAATTAGGGATAAAATCTCGAAGGGAATGAAAAATAAAAACATTTACCATCTATTTCCTGGACTATGGTTTCAGACTTCAGAAATAGATGGTAAATGTTTTTATTTTTCATTCCCTTCGAGATTTTATCCCTAATTAGTGGTTTGGACTTTAGCTGTTCCTTCTAGCGTAGGGGAGTCCTATGAGGGATGCGTCTTAATGTGTTTAAATGTACACTGTATTATATATGTGAGTGTGTGTGTGTGTGTGTGTGTGTGTGTGTGTGTGTGTGTGTGTGTTTGCTTTCTAACTACACGGTTCTGAGTTTCAGTTCCACTGTGTGGAAATTTGGGCAAATGTCTTCTAGTAGCCTCGGGCAGACCGGAGCCTTGTGAGTTGATTGGGTAGACGGAAACTGAGGGGAGAGCGTCGTATACACACACACACACACACACACTATATATATATATATATATATATATATATATATGTATATATATAATTTTATTTGTTAGGGAATAAAAATTCCGCCATAACAGGAGTTCAAATTATTCTCAATGAGGAAATATATATTTTCATTTAGAGATAGTAGGCCCCTCAATCCCACCTTATAAAAGAATTTTTATTTTAAATACCTACTATTTTATAACTTGGCTACACGTGTTTCATGAGGTACATTTCCCGGTTCCTAAACCACTCCGTGTTTTGCTGGAACCCTTCTTAAAATGTAACCCCAATCATCAGGCCCTTATATCACTTTATCATCGTTCAATACTATAAACTATATTTTTTAATTTTTTAATTTTTTAATTTTATATATATATATATATATTTCTTTACTACCCACAAGGGGCTAAACACAGAGGAGACAAACAAGGACAGACAAAGGGATTAAGTCGATTACATCGACCCCAGTGCGTAACTGGTACTTAATTTATCGACCTCGAAAGGATGAAAGGCAAAGTCGACCTCGACGGAATTTGAACTCAGAACGCGTCTCGACCAAAGTCAATGTCTAACTTAATAGCACCACCTGATAGGATTAGCTAAATCCTTTTTAATATCAATGTTTGTGGTATCATGGCCCATTCGAGTAGGGAGTTCCTGTTGAGTGAGTTGTATCCAGGTATGGGTGGCTTGTCTGGTGTTCCTTGAAGAAATTTGCCCATTTTCCGTTTAAAGGTGATGGGATCCTTTTCCTCTTTGATCTGTTTCGGCACAATATTAAATAGGACAGGGCCTGTTGAGGAAAAGAAATCGTGTTGCAGTGTATTAGGTGTTGTGATCCTGAATCGGGTAGGGAACGTATGGCCGTGGTCCCAGCCTTGGATGAATTTTGAAGATAATGTTGAGGTCGTTTGGGCATTGCTGGTGGTAGATTCTCCACATAGTGCAAATGATGTTTCGCTCAGGGCAGCACTGGAGAGAATAGAGTTTCAATGCTTTAAGGGGGTCCCAAAAATCGAGATCAGTCATGCCCTTAATTCTTTTAGTGAATGACCTCTGGGGTAATTCAATTTTCGAGATGTTTTGTTTTGTATGAGGAGACCAGAGGGGGAAGTAATATTCGAGGTGAGGCCATACAATGGAGGAGAAAAGAGAAATGATGACACCTTGTTCTCTGAACCGGAAGGTTCTTAGGATCCAAGAACTCATCCTACAAGCGATATCGACCTTATTGTTGACGTGGACGTTCCAGCTGAAATTGTTACCAACAATTACTGCTAGATCTCTGATATCATTAGATGTTGTGAGTGGTTCCCCTGAAGGAAGAGAGTATGGTTGTTTTAGCATAGACTTTCTTCCAAAATGCATCAGCTCAAATTTTCCCTCGTTCAGTTGCATTTTGTTTCTGTCTGCCCATTGACTCACAGCATATTGATCAGAATAGAGTTGAGTTCGGTCTGCTTCTTCATTGATAATTTTCTGGAGCTTAGAGTCATCAGCAAATATTTTCACTTTGCAGTGATGTACGACACTGGAAAGGTCATTTATGTAAATTATAAAGAGCAGTGGGCCCAAGACAGTCCCCTGAGGGACACCACTGGTGACTTTTGCTGGGCTTGAGTGGATTCTATCGATCACAACATGTTGTGTTCTGTTCTCCAATAAATACTATATCCAGTGTAGTAGTTTTCCGCGGATTCCAACATTTACCAATTTTGAGAGTAAGATATTATGGTCAACTCTGTTGAACGCTTTACTGAAGTCAAGATATATGACATCAGAGTTCAAACCTGTTCCCAAGGCTTTAAGGATATGATCGATGTGGTGTAAGAGCTATGTTAGACAGTCCCTGCCGCAGCGAAAGCCATGCTGGTTTGAATTTAAGAGTTTGTGGGTCTCCAGGAAGTCAGCTATCTGTTATCTCATCACCCTTTCAAACACTTTAATGATGTGGGAGGTGAGTGAGATTGGATGATAGTTGACTGCGAGGGATCTGTTTCCCTGTTTGAAAACCGAGATGACAGACTGGAATAAGAGCTGTTTCGGTATATAATCTGAATCTAGCGAATTTCTCCAGAGGTTGGTCTGAGGAACTGCAAGTTGGTGTCTACCTTCCTTCCGGAGACTAGCGGGGAATCTACCAGGGCCTACAGCAGAATAGTATTTGACCTCATTAATTGCTGCTATGAAGTCTGAGGCAGTGAAGGTTATGTCCAACATTTTATGTTGGGAGTCAACTTCGTTCGCTTCTCTTACGTCAATATCCGTGGGATCACTAAAGACACAGCAGTATCGTTTCTGCAGTATTTCTGCCATTTCTTTAGCATCGTGTTGGGGAATGCCATTATCATCGATCAACGGACCAATGGGTAAGGCAGCGGTTCTATGCTAATTTGCATAGGAATAGAACACTTTTGGGTTCTGCTTGACTTTTTATTTTTGATTCCTTAGCAGCTCATGATGGTCTGCAGATGAAGTTTTTTCCAACTCCAGCCTTTTCATTGTTGTTGAATGTGAATGCTGTATGTGGGAGTATTTTAATTGGTTGATTTTTTTATCGAGTCTTTTGATGCGACTGATGAGTGTGTTTTTTTTCTTTTTAGGGAGCCGGTTTCTGTTCGCGTTTGCAGATTTCGTAGGAACGTGTTTTGAGCATGAATAGGTGAGAATGTCCTCAAAGTGCTGCTATGTGGTTTCAATGTCAGTGGAACTGAGAGTGAAAGACCAGTCGATGAAGGACAGATCCTTTCTGATTGCCCCCCGCCAGTCCGCTTTGTGGCAGTTTATGTTGTCAAATGAGTGCCGTGGAGTGGGATTGGCTGGTTTGGTTTTGATATGCCGGGAATTAAAGTTGCAGAGTATCATGTCGTGGTCTGAAAAGAGAGTTGTTTTCAACTGAAATACTGTGAATGAAGCTAGAGTGATTGGTTGATATTAAATCCAAGATCGTTTTATTCTGTCTTGTTGGTTCGAACACTAGTTGTATCAGGAAAAGTTCATTCATTAGATTAAAGAGGAATTCTGCTGCTGATTTGTCTGATAGAGAGCATTTGCCTAACTTCAGAGTATTTGTGGGCCAGTTTATATGAGGGAGGTTAAAATCACCCATCACTAGTATGTTTCCGAAGTTGTATTTTTGAAGGAAGGACTTGATTTTGTTGAGGCACTCTTCAAAGCACTTTAGGGGTGCTTGGGGAGGCCTGTAAAGACCAACAATGATTATGTCTTTAGCTTTGTTGAATAGTGATACCGATTCACAGTAGCCATTGGAAAATATGTCCTTGGCATCAACTGAAAAGGAGTCATGGAGAAAGATGGCTGTTCCTCCTTTATTTCGGTCTGTGCGATCTGCACGGACGATGGGGAAATCTTTTATTTTCACCTCGGTATCCATATGAATGCTGTTTAAGTGAGTTTCAGTAAGGATAAAGAAAGGGATGCAGTGTGCTGTTTCGGCAAGCCAACTCTCTATGTATGGGATCTTCCATTTTGGGGTTGTGAGTGATGGGTTGATGCCACGTACATTTAGCAGGAATGTTGCGGCAAAGGTGGTTTGATGTTTGCACGGTTCGAAGTGCTTACTCTTATTTGTTATGTTATTCAGAAGTAGCAGTGAAGTAGTTTTTATGAGAGGGTCGCTTTTGCCTCGTAGTGAAAGGTGACCAGGCTGAAATTCGAAGTCACTGTCAACTTGTCCTTGGTAGCAATAATACCCGCAAACACACATGTCTATGTGAATATGGATACATACATGCATACATGCATACATACATGCATACAGACATACATGCATACATACATACATACATACACACATACACGCATACATGCATACATGCATACATACACACATACACGCATACATACATACATACATACATACATACATACATACATACACACATACACGCATACATGCATACATACATGCATACATACATACATACATGGATACATACGTGCATACATGCATAAATACATACATGCATACATGCATGCATACATACATACATACGTAGATGTATGTACATCAAAGCGCAGCCGTGACTGTGTTGTAAGAAGCTTGCATCCCAACCA
>NC_042998.1:205390061-205430061 GCF_006345805.1 Octopus sinensis | reverse complement strand
CAATAAAAATGGAAGAAGACTACATACTACACACACACACACACATACACACGTTATGCATATACGTACGTACATACATACATGCATACATGCATACATACATACATACATACATACATACATACATGTGTATGTTTATGTACACAGACTCGCATATATGTATATATACATAAATAAATAAATATAAGTGTGTGTGTGTTTGTACATATATACATACATGTATACTTATAGTTATACATACATGCTTACTTTTATACATACATACATACATACATACATACATACATACATACATACATACATACATTCATACATACACATATGATAACCGTTTCGCGCTGTCAGATAATGCCCTTCTCTCTTCTAAGACAATTTTACATCATCTCAGTTTCCTGGGTACAACACATGGGTAAAGCACATCTATCATATCTATCTACTATCTATCTATCTATCTATCTATCTATCTATCTATCTATCTATCTATCTATCTATCTATCTATCTATCTATCTATTATATAATATATATATTATATATAATATATATATATATATATATATATATATATATATATATATATATATATAATATACGTTTAAATATTTGTTGTGCAAGATTTTTTATGTGAAGTCGTGTTTATTGGCTAACTGGCAATATGACCATTCCGAATATAACAATATATATATATTATATGATATATATATATATACAATATATATATATATATAATATATATATATATATATATATAGATATATATATATATTATATATAGGCTGCCCCTTCGTTATCGAGTAATGGCCATTGCACGAAGCTTAACTGTTACTGGTGCTGTGATCGAATGTGACTTTTTTAGCTCAGCTAAAGATCTACAATGTCTTGTACAGAATTGGCAACTAAAACCTTTACCGGTAAAAGCCCGCTGTAGTTGTAACTGGGCTTCATGTGCCTTTGCATGTCGTATATATATACACACACACACATACATTCATACATGTATATACATGCATACGTACATACGTGCATACATAAACGTGCATACATTCACACACACACACACACACACACACATTCACACACACAGCACACACACACACACATTCACACACACGCACACATGATGGCCGTCCACTCGTGACCGAGGAAGACCATTGCTGACCTTTGTGATCATTGTGCACTCTAGGACTAACTTTTATTTTGCATTTGCGGCTCCGTTGGTGGCTGATGAGCCCTGCTCTTGACAAGCAGACACGACTGCAAACATTGTAAACCAGGCTTTCCCCATTCACTACACCAGCCGTGCGCTTTCGAGCAGCACGTTAAGTTCTTCATGCAGAATACGTGCTCTCTCAAAGGTGTCAAACACCTCCTTAACCTGCTTTTTCCATCTGTGGCGATGATAGGTATTGCTCTCCCAGTCAGTGTCCTGCATATCACAGGCCTTTAATGAGGACTTGTCACAGTCCTTATATCGCAGCCTTGGTTTCTGCCGGGGTCTCTTCCCACTAACAAGTTCCCCACAGAGCATCTGCTTAGGAATCCTGCTATCCTTCAGTCTAATAAGGTGTCCAGTCCACCGTAACCAGTGCTTGTGCACCATCGCCTCAATGCTCAAGATATCAGTTTTCCTCAGGACCTGTGTGTCTGGAGTTTTGAAGGTTCAGCCAACATTCAGAATGTGTCTGAGACATCTCTGATGAAAGTGTTCAAGGACCCTTACATGACGTTTGTAAAGGGTCCAGGTGTCACATGAATAAAGGAGCGATGTCAGTACACATGCACGGTACACAGCAATTTTTGTTTGTCTTGTGATGCCACGAGACTGAAGAGACCGAAAGATATTTCTTCATCCAGGGAGCAAAAACAGCTGAGTGTGCTGCCAAGGTAGAGAAACCTGTCTACTACTTTCAGTATTGTTTCTTCAACCAAGATAGCTGGTTCCACATATGGATTTCCTGGTGTAGGCTGGAACATTACAACAGTCTTGTCCAGGTTAATGCTGAGTCCAAATGCCTTGCAAGAAGCAGAAATACGATTCATAAGCATTTGCATGTCATCCACTGTATGAGTGACGAAGTCACAGTCATCTGCATAAAGGAGGTCACGAATAAGAGACTGGAAAACTTTGGAATTGACAGCAAATCGGCCCCAGTACATACATACATACATACATACATACATACATACATACATACATACAAACATATATATGTTTGCGTGTATGTGTGCGAGTGTGCAAGTTAAAGACTGGCCAGAAATCAGGTGAGGAAATGTCAAATATGTATTGATTTCTTCTCAATATGCAGGTGAAGAGAAAAGAAGTGATGGTGGTTGTCATAGGAATTTTATCTGATTGGATTTTCAACGTGAATGAGTACATCATGTGTGTGTGTGTGTGTGTGTGTGTGTGTGTGTGTGTGTGTGTGTGTGTGTGTGTGTGTGTGTGTGTGTGTATTTGTGTGCGCGTGTGTGTGGGCATAAATTCCATTCGATGTACCCAGAGCAAGCTACGGACACACAAGTGGCGCAGGGGAATAGTTGGAAGATTAACCGAGTCAGTAGTGTTGATCGTCTGAGCAGAGGGAAGCTGGTGGATGTAGACGATGTCCTTGTTGTCGAAAAAGAGGATCATCATGAGCTTCTCGGTGACTGCCTTAATCTATTGTCTTGTACCAGTTTGACTCATACAATGTCACCCAGAAGAAGACTGGAGCATTTCATAAATTATTTCTGTACTGTTTTAGGTCAGTACATGATAAAACTTGCAAATTGTCTTCACATCCCGACTGCATCCTGCAAACGAGTCAGCAGTGACAAGCAGTATTTAGCAAGGTTCGTTCAAAGTCTTGTTACAACCGTTTCCTCCGATCTGGAATAACAAAAGTTGGTGGCAGGTCAGCTTATTAGACGTATAGTACTAAAATTACGATAATCGAGGACATTTATAAGTGCCTTTCTTGAAAGTACCTCTAACCTTCTGGAATGCACTTCGTATGTTTTATATATATATATATATACTAGCATATCGCCCGGCGTTGCTCGGGTTTGTAAGGGAAATAACTATATAAGCATTTTTAGAGAGTTACTTCCCTTATAAATTCGGGCTTTCTTAGCCATTTTTGTTTTGGTGTCTTCAAGCCATGAAGTCGTTGTTCTAAAAGAACGCTGGTTTCCTTCACAACGCATTACGACGTTGATTTCTTTACACTCCCTTCCCCACAGCTTCACGAGGGAGGGAAGGGGGAGAAGCAAACAGGTGCAGCTGTGAGCGTGACACCAACTCCGCCGCCATCGACACACGATGCATTTTATGCATTAAAATGGAATAAAAAATGATGTTAAATTATTTTTAAAATCGTAGACTCATCGTTGACGCGCGCTAATAGTCAGACGGGCTCGATATGAATCACGACTATAAGATACCCGAATTTGGTTAAACTGCACCGCAAAATGTGGGAGGAGTTAGGAATCTAAATCGAAGGGGACAGACACTCACACAACTAGAGTTTTATATATATAGATATATATATAGTTCAAATTTACAGAAAACAAAAGACGAAAAGGTGTGGGTATAGTAGTTTATCACTCAGGAAGAGTGGAAAAGTCCTTTAAGTTTCGAGTCTACCCTTTTCGACAAGGGGGGGGGGGAGAGAGAAATAAATGTGTAGAGTTCAATGGTGAAAATACATACATATACATACATATATACATACATACATACATGCATATATATATATATGTGTGTGTGTGTGTGTGTGTGTGTGTAGATATATATATATATATATATATATGTGTGTGTGTGTGTGTGTGTGTGTGTGAAGTGGCAACACACACACACGCACAGCATTTTCGAAGCTACTCTCCGCAAACTTCTCCTTCGGTGTAACCGCTTCTCTCACCCTTCCTCTCCCCCCACCTCTCTTCAATCTTCAATTTTTCAACTCTTGCACTTCTTTTTCAATCATATTTGTGTGTGTGTATATATATCTTTTTGTATGTGTATGTGGTTGTGTGTGGATGTGTGTGCGAGTTTACACCACACACACACACACACACACACATTTCCAGATGTGTGTCCATGTTTGTTTATACGTCTATGCGTTTACGTATGTATGCGCGTGCGTGTGTGTGCGGCACACAATGGAGAGGTGAAGTAAAAGCCATAGACTCCCCTTCCCGGTGACTCGTGCCATGCATGCGGCACCCCGACTTCCGCCGCCGCCGACGCAGCCGCCATGTTTCCGTAACATGGCCGGAAGACGGCGCCACCGTTAACATGTCTGCCGGAACAGTCACCAGTGATGAAAGGTTGAATTCTTAGAGAGGACCCGCACAACCTGGTAAAAATAGTAGCCATGCCTCCCTCAATTCTTGAAAAACATTACAAAACCATATTGACTCATGCTATCCTGCATAGCAATAACAAGGTGGAATGATCACGGAGGGAACGCCTTATTATTAGTCGGTTCAATTAAGGTTGGGTTCGAGTTAAGTAACAATTTTAAAGAGGGGAAATGTGAGTGTGTGGCATTCATGCCTTTCTCATATAGCGTCAAGATTGCACATGAAGTGAAATTAGGTACCGTACACACACACACACACAAATGGTGTGTGTGTGTGTGTGTGTGTGTGTGTATTTCCATGCTTCTATAGAATTACCAAAAACTCTCCAGAATGTAATTAAAGACATTAACAGCCACACACCACCACCACCATCATCATCAACGTCATCGTCATCATCACCACCACCACCACCACCATCGCCGTCACTGAAACAAACAGTTTCCTTCTTGTTGTCCTCGTCATCTACCAGCTTCTTGTACCGTTTAGATCAGTCATTGATCTTCTTCTCCTTCTCTTCCTTCTTCTTCTTCTTCTTCTTCCCCGTTCTTCTTCTCCTCCTCCTCCTCCTTCTTCTTCTTCCCCGTTCTTCTTCTCCTTCTTCTTCTCCTCCTCCTCCTCCTCCTCCTCCTCCTTCTTCTTCTTCTCTTTCTTCTTCTTCCTCCTCCTCCTCCTCTTCCTCCATGCTGGTAGGTTTATCCAAATACATTTCCGGGCTCCTAATTCTGCACTCAAAATGCATCTCGTGTATTACTTTCAGTTGCCAGTCTATCGTCTCTCTCTTCTCTCTCGCTGTGTGTTCCTCTTTTTTGTATCTGTCTCTATCTAGTTACCTGTGTGTGTGTGTGTGTGTGAGAGAGAGAGAGAGAGAGAGAGAGTGAGAGAGAGAGAGAGAGAGAGAGAGAGAGAGAGAGAGAGGTGCATTTGTCAAAAAACTCAGGTCATTGGTTATGGAACGAGGGGCACACGTTGAATAGTAACGGACGTTTTCAGATTAAATGCATGTGCAATACACATACATACATCCACACACACACACACACACACACACCTATGAATATATATATATATATATACATATATTATATATATATATATATATTATCTATATATATATATATATATAATATATATATATATATATATATATGTATAATTATATATGAATATATATGTATATATATATGTATGTAGTCGTCTATCTATCTAGCTATCTTATCTATCTATAATTGTTAACAAGGTAAAAATACACTCATCTATTTATATGTATTATATATATATATATATATAATATATTATATATATATATATATATATATATATATCTTACTCTTTACTCTCTTCTACTTGTTTCAGTCATTTGACTGCGGCCATGCTGGAGCACCGCATTCTCTGCGGTTTGTGCTCATACCACGTCTTGCTTCTCTCTAAGCTCCCACTTTTCGCACACTTTCACTGCCTGATCATGTCGCCCTAGCTAGTACGTATGTATGTATGTATGTATGTGTGTATGTGGTGGTGTAGTATGTATGTATGTATGTATGTATGTATGTATGTATGTATGTATGTATGTATGTTTGTATTATGTATGTGTGTATGTATGTATGTATTCTGTCTGTCTGTATGTATGTATGTATGTTGTATGTAATGATGTATGTATGTATGTTAGAAATTGGATGTCTTTCTAATGCAGCATTTGATACAATCCACGATTCATTGCTAGTTTTATGAAATGCCACTCCGGCATATTCAACCACAAATACTGCGCCATCTTCCGTGCAATGTGGTCATAAAACGGAATGGGTACAAAAACAATTGCAACAAATATTAAAGTGAGACAAAATTTAATTTTCCGTTAGAAACAGCTCTAATACTGTAAACATTATCGATGTCGCCATACTTAATGTATGTCTTACGTTTAAACGCTTTTAGACTGTGGTATAGAGTGTTAAAAAACCCACAATAAATCTCAAAACCAGGCGAAACGAATCGTCCCCGGAGATGAACCACAACGACAGTTATCAATATTTCTCCATTATTTTAGCTCATCGGTGCCGTATACTCGAACCACTCTCGAGAAGAATTCAAACCGCTGTCTTTCAGGTAAAGGCAGATCACGTGATGTTGTTGAACTAAATTCTTTGCTCTTTTACTAGTCTCATACTTTATTAAGCAGCATATCAGATCTTCTGACACATCGCTGGTTTATTTACACATGGATGAAATATCTTTATCTAAACCGGGGGAGGACAGGATGTTAGGATTATACCTCGTCGTATGGATGACTTATCATACTGTAAAATAAATGATGTTTATCATTTTTTTAATTGAAAAGTAGGGAGGGCATAATCGTTGAAGTGCCTTGCAGTGTTTACTTACGGATCTTTACTTTGTGAGTTCAAATAGTAATGGTGTCAATTCTCCCTTTCATCCCTCCGAGGTCGATAAAATAAAATGCAACTCATGCATCGATATGACCGAGTCACTCTGCTCCACAAAATTTCAGGCCCTTGTGTCTATTTTAGAAGAGACTGTTGTTTGAAACCAGAATCTTGATGAATTCGGCTTAATCGTTAAAATGTCGGACACAAATTATTCGCAGCTTTTTAAAAAATTTTTAACTCTGAGTTCAAATCCTGTTAATGCCAACTTTGGCTTTTGTCTTTCTTAGGTCGATGAATAAAGTACCCGCCAAATACTTGGGGTGACATAATTGAGTAGCACCCCCAACCCGCCACACTACGCCTAAATTGGAAATTTTAATGAATAGAATATAAAATTCTTTATTAATTTTGTGGATTTTATTCGTTTCCCCTCATCATCGATGGTTAGAAAAACGAGAAAACCATTGGTAGTCTGTATTGATAAACATTATTGGGTATTCTTCGAGAATTTTGGATAAATTCCTCCATCGTTAAGAACATCATAAACCAGAAATCGCCTCACTTGTCTTCTGACAGAAGGCACTTCTCCAAATACCATTCTCTCTTTGAACTTCGCTTCTGTTTATATTTCCAATTTGTTGTTTGCTTATTCAAACAAACAACAATTTATCAATTGTAAAATCTATTCTAAATTCCAGTTTTCATTCTCTTTGACTCGCAGGTGAAATACGTCAACGGCAAGTTGATAACTTCCGACGGAAGCAGCAACTGGTTGCGTCATGTCCAACCAGCCAGAGACAGACACGAACAGAATGTTGAGGTCTTCTGTGATAATGAGACCAGTGGCTGTAAACGAGTGACCGTTCGGACACTACGGTCAGTACAGAAAGGAGAGCAACTGTTCGTCTGGTACAGCGACCAATTAGCACGGAGCACAGGGATACCAATATTAACACCGGATAACATCAAAGGTGAGTTAAATGGTTCATCTTTAGAAAATGTATCTCGCAAAGGAAATTGCTTTCGTGACACCATTTGGCCCGCGAATGGCGACTATGTGGCAACTATTTGAGCTTTGTCTTTAGAAGATAAATAGAAATATTTATCTGCTGCACTAAAATCATGATTACGGGTGGATCCTTTTCTGCAGCCCTATAGTCCCTAAGATGACCACTTTCCCTCGGCTTCTGACATCCCAAATATTGGTTCAAACTTTGACACAAGTTTATATATTTCTAGTGAAGTCACGTGGTTAATTTAATGAACTTAAATACGTAACAATTACCGATACTTACTAATTATAGTTCAAAGGTGGGATTAGAACTTACACCGTCAGGACATGAATACACCACGGTATGACTACATCACCTGACCACTTCTAGCACTTTGCTGTTTGCCAATACTCTACTACTTCCATGTTACTCCAATAGTTCCTTTTATAGAGACTTAGTCCTTCCATCTGGCACATTGTGGAGGTATGCCCTTTACTGTATTGTTGTTGTTGTGTGCACTATATGTGAGTGCAATATGGCTGCTGTTGTTGTTATTGTTACTACAATCCCAGCCGGTAATCCTTCGCAGCGTCAGAGCTTATTCATGGATTCCGATTTCGATTCTGAACGGAAACTGTTTTGCTTCATTCTCTTACATCTTCATCCCTTCGAGATCGCTAAAATAGGTACCAGTAATATACTGAGGTTAATTTGGCGGACTACAGAGTGTCTATTCGAGTGCCTGGTGCGAAAGATCTTGGAGAAATCAGAGACTTGAAAATTTAGGAATGTGTATGTGTGAGTGCATACATACATACACACATACATACATACATACATACATACGTACATACATACACACATACATACATACATACATACACACATACATATGAGAGAGAGAGAGAGAGAAAACGTATACATACATGTGTGTCTGCGCGCGTGTGTGTGTGTGTGCGCGCCCTTGAGTCACTGTTCCTTCTGCTAAACACTTATAAAAATATGCTCATATTTAAAGTTCTATTTCTCCTGTTTGCATCGTCATACCAACATCCAGCCACCCAGCCACCCAGCCACCCAGCCACCCATTAACTTATAATCTCTAATATAAAAGTAGGTTCGTCATTGTTTCCTAAAGAATTTCATTTAAACAAAATATATTTCGCATTCGATTTATTTTAATATTTTGTATATTTATGTTCTTCCCTGAAATGTTTTCATCGTAAGTAATCGATTTGTTCTGTTTTCTTTCTTTTGAAGGTAAACAACGCTACACATGTACGAAGTGCCAGAAATCTTATCTTTATCCCAATACATTAAAGGCACATATGCGCTTCCGTTGCCCTCAAAGTCGAGCTCAGATTCTCAGCAGTCTTGGCAAAATTCCATCGCTTCCGTTTTCTGTCTTTCAATCGTCACCGAACAGAGTCAGTGCTACAACCTCGTCCGAAACCGCCTCGGAAAATGGACTCTTAAAGACATCAACTCGAACTGCTTTCCGTCGTGTAAATAGCCCAACCTCAACAAGTGGAGAAGATATTCGACATGATGAAAGACCTTCTCCCTTTTCCGGTTTCCTACCGCCTGGAATGGGTTCTGCGACAGCTTGCACTTCATCGTCTCAATCCCAATCAAATCTGGCTTCTGAAATTGCTCTAAATTTGTCCACAAAGGCTTCTTTCCCTGAAAGAAATTTATCAAATTCTTCCACAAGTGACAGACTACCCCAGTCGACAACTCAACCTATACAGATATTTAACCATATACACCCACCCGCTATACCCTTTGCTTTTGAGCATTCGGCTTTCCAGTGTTATTGCCCTTTTTATACAAAATTCCACGACCCTACACGATATTGTTGTGCAAATCTACCTTCAAACAATGCTGGAACGACACCCAGAAACTCTCATGAGAATCTATATTTCCAGCATCCATGTCCAGTACCGTTTCCGCTGGTTCAAGTACGCAATCTTCCAGGTTCGACCGTTGTCTCGGGTGCGTCACATAATAATGTCGATGAAAATCTGCGCATGAGAGAACTACCCCTTAAGTTTCCGTTGCCGTCCGAGAAGGCCGGAGAACCGCTCGACCTCTTGCCTCGCTCACTCTATACAAGCAAATCACGTAAAGGTCATCTCTGTATTTATTGTGGCAAACTCTACTCTAGAAAGTACGGCCTCAAGATACACCTGCGCACGCACACCGGTTATAAACCGTTGAAGTGCAAAGTGTGTCTACGTCCGTTCGGTGATCCTAGCAACTTAAACAAACACATTCGGTTACACGCCGAGGGAGACACACCGTATCGCTGTGAGTTCTGTGGGAAAGTGCTGGTGAGACGGCGAGATTTGGAAAGACACATCAAGTCTCGCCATCCGAACGAGGTCGAAAGATCAGACAGCCAAGATACGGATGAGGCAACGGACTCTCTCTCAGGACTGAAAGTAGAGCCAGAGGGCAGCTCAACAGAAGAGGAGACAACTCCGTAAGTGAAACAAAAACAAACAAAAAAAAAAACAGAAATAAAAAAAATAAATCCAAAACATTACACATATTTATTTATTGATGAACAGTAAGACTGATAGGTGTACATAATTGTGTATATACTGGCCCATGTTGCTATACATACATGACATATCTGTGTGTATGTGTGCATATGTATACACACACACATATATACATACAAACACACACATCTACATACGTGTGTGTGTCGCGTGTGCATATGTATATATGTGTGTGTGTGTGTGTATAAATATATATATATATAGATAGATATACATACATACTAACAAATTAAAAATATTGAACAATGTTTTATAAAAACGATATCAAAATCTGTTTTGTTGTAATTGTTTTTTTTTTTTGTCTTCGTTGTAAATATTGTTGTTGTTGTTGTTGTTGTCATTGTTATGAATGCAACAACTGTTGTTTTTCTACATCGAAGGTTGACATAGTAACACTTTCTACCTAAGGTACAAGGCCGGAAATTTGGAGGAGGGGGATAGACGACCATATCGACCTCAGTACACAACTGGTACTTAATTTATCGACCCCAAATAGATGAAAGACAAAGTCGACCTCGGCGGAATTTGAACTCAGAAGGTAGCAACGGGCGAAATACCGCTAAGCATTTCGCCCGGCGTGCTTAACCATTCTGCCATCTCGCAGCCTTAAGCGCTGCGTCAGACGCATTGAGAAGAGCGACGTCGCTGGGAATGTTCTTTCCTTTCTTCTCCTTTTTTTCTTCGTTTTCTTTTTCTATTCTCAATTTTCTTTCTTTCTTTTTCCCTTATCACATAACTTGACTTTGTAAATGAAGAATCTGGTGTTTATTCTAATGGCCTACCAATGTACAAAGTGAGTTTCTTTGCCGTAGGTGTCGGGAAGACACTAGGCAAGAATGGAAACGAAATTGAAAGAAGAAAATAATAATAATAATAATAATAATAATAATAATAATAATAATAATAATAATAATGGTTTCAAATTTTGCTACAAGGCCAGTAATTACAGAGAGGGGCTGGCCGATTACATTGACCCCAGTACTCAACTGGTACTTAATTTATCGACCCCGAAAGGATGAAAGGCAAAGTTGACCTTGGCGGATTTTGAACTCAGAAGATAGAACACCACAAATCATGACAGTGACTTCGAAAGCCATACGCTGTGTCATTGGCAAAGACAAGTCCCTTAATGGCGACCCAGTCTACTGAGCTGTGTTTACTCAATAAAGAGCGCGGGAAGACTGTAACAAAGATACATTTCGATAGTCTGCAGTTGTTGCTCTGTAATGTTCTCCACAGCAAGAAACTAATCGGTTCTTTGGTTGGGTGATTGATCGGTTGATTGACTGGTCGATTGATTGATTGGGTATTGTGGCTTACAATCACACAGCCAATGAGTATTTGAGTTTGTTGCTGTAAGATAGATGGTAATAAATCCTCAGGAAACAGTTTCTAGGGTCCAGTTTCGATTCTACGAACCTCCACCGGAAACAATTGAACACAACCTACTTTCTTCTTTGAACAACAGAGTATGTTTTTGTAAACCGGGATTTTGATATAAAGGTGTAGGAGGGTCCTTGTCCCTCGTTGAAGGAAAGGGGTTACAGCTACTGAATCAGTAATCCCACACTACACTGACATTTACTTTATCAAGACCCAGAAGAATATAAAGTAAAACTGGCATTTGTTGGATTTGAACCCAAAATGGCCAAGTATCAACATAGAAAACACAACGAGGGTGCTGTGCATTGCTTTTCGATCTGTTTGAAATACGAACGAAATCTTCCTCAAATCACAGCCTGTCTTCTTAAATATAAAAGAATGGAGTGCCAAATATATCCTCTAAAACAGACGTGATGGTTACGGTTGAAATATCTTTGATAATATACCTTCTAAATAAGGGTTGACCTGGAGTTAAAGAACAATGACGATCACAACGTCGACGTAAGCAATCTAAGTCCTTTTTCCTGCCATTCTTTCAGCAATGGAACTGCTTTGGAGAATTATGTTAATACCAAAAAAGTTACAGTTCAAGTTGCCATAGGCAGTTCTGATCATATTCAGTTTGGGAAGTCTTCGGGCCTCCAGATTTCTGGAGTCTTATGACCTTATAAGGATGTGCACTGTTCTACTGTCTATTCCACTCGGTAAGAATCAAAATCAAATTACATTATCGTCTGGCTGCGGGTTGAACCGTACACCACTGGCACTCGAACTATAAGATTAAATTGGCAATTCCTCTGACCCAACACAATGGATCCCAATTTCAGAGAATACTTTCAATGGTAGGTTTTCCTCCGAGAACATTAGCGACGAAAGTGGTTTGAAATGAAATTGAAATATATATATATACATATATATATATTATACATAGAGAGAGAGGGGGAGCGGGAGAGGGAGAGGCTATATTAATTTACATCAAAGATTATAAAGAATTATTCCTTATCTTGAGACGACACAAAATATTCATGGACTTTGTCGTTCATCTTTTCGGGGTCGATGAAGTTGGGCACAGTTGATCGATGTAATAGTCCAGACCACCCCTCCTCCAAAATTTGAGGCCCTGAGCCAATAGCAGGTATTATTATTATTATTATTATTATTATTATTATTATTATTACTGAGAATGTGGGGGGGGCAGTTGATTATATGTTCCCCAGTACGTAACTGGTACAACATCCTATCAAGCCCTAAAGGAGAAACTGCAAAATGAACTTTGGTCAGGTTTGACTTGAGAGAACAAAATAAATATATTCAATACGACATGTTGCAATCATTTTAGCGGAAGTTGACAAGAATAAAATAACTTTAAAAAAAGCTCATCAGTTAATCAAATAAAAAGATGTTTATGAAAAAGGCGGACAAACATGGAGAATAACATCTTTATAGAAATGTTAGATTATTCGACGGTTGAAAGGGTCTGTTCGGGGCCTTCTTCCGTTTCGTCATCTTCCATCACTTCAGGCTCGTCCGATTTTTCGTCTGTCGACTGTGGAAAAAAAACAAAATAAAAACATTTCGTTTACGGCAAGAGACAACAGATGAGACGAGTGGAATTGATAGAATTGATAGCAGCGACTGGGGTCGATAGTTATTTTATCGATCGACAAGTTCACAGGGCCAAAGCTGGCTACGGCAGAGATTGAACATAAAACGTAGAGATACGAACCTAAATATTTAGTACAATACCGCATTGTCCCCTCGATCCCTCACTATACCACTTTGTCCTTCACAACTTCACAATGTCCCACTCTCGCTACGTCACTGCCCTATTCATATACACACGCATATACATACACAAACATATTTTTTTATTTTTGTTGTCTCAGTTATTAGACCGCGGTCATGCTGGGGCACCACTTTGAGGAAATTTTAGACGAATGAATTGACAACAGTACTTATTCTATCGGTCTCTTTTGCCGAACCGTGCAAAGTCAAAAGCACGTCAACACACCAACACCGGTTGTCAAGCGGTGGTGGGGACAAACACACATGCGCGCGCACACACACACACACACACACGACAAGTATATTTCAGCTTCCATCTACTAAATCCACTCACAAGGCTTTGAATGGGCCGAGGCTAGAGAAGACACTTGCCTATGGTGCCACGCAGCGGGACTGAACTCGGAACCAAGTAGTTGGGAAGCATATGTGTGTGTGTGTGTGTTTCGGTTTTATTTCAAGATTTCTTGCCAATAAAGAACCGGTTTCTAACCTAGATTCAAGACTCCCTCACTAGAATTTCGACAACGACAGGGTATTTTTGTATGTATGTATATATGTGTGTATATGTGCAGATTTGAATGTTTTGTTTCATGTATGTATTCTCATGCATATAGCTACATATCGAGACAAGTTCATATATATTTAAATGACAAACTTCTGGAAAGTTTTACAGATTTTTACAGTTCCAGTGATGGATTGGATCTGTAGTCTTCGAATCAGCCTTCTCTTTTCTGGCTTTGAGAAGCCTAATTTCTTAAGATTGGTACTTGGGCAGTGTATTACATATCCCAGGACCCCAAAACACAATAACACACGCATACTTTGTTAATACGTTCCGGCACACGGGAACATGAATATGCTAATCGCTGTTGTGTTTCTGGAGAACGGCTTAGCCCTTCAGTTGAATCTGTGTTCATAACAAACTCGATTCATAGAGGTCAGGCAACCTCAGGACTTCGATGTTTCGACCTTGTTGTTTGTTTCCTCGGCCAAAGCTTCTCGGGATTAATGAATCTAACAAGGGCTTCGGATCTTGTTTATAGAATTCAGCAAAAAATTATTTGCTGAGGTATTTTGAAGAATGCTGATGTTTGCTGCATCTTATAAATAAGAACCAAAATGTAATAAGGTCCATGTTAGTGTTATTAATCCTGGTAGCTTTGACTGAAGAAGCGATCAGCGTATTCACGTTCGTATGGTATACTATTGATATATAATATATTTCATACATAATGTATAACCATATCTGTTATGTAATATGTAGTCATGCTTTCCGTCGGTTACGACGACGCATGTTCCAGTTGATCCGGTCAACGAAACAGCCTTCTCGCGAAATCCGTGTGCAAGTGGTTGATCACTCCATAACAGGCGCGTACCCTTAACGTAGGTCTCAGGGAGTTTCAGCGTGACACATAATGTAACTAGGTTAGTCCTTCGAACTACACATACATAATACCTATATTATATATATAGCATATGATAAACATAATAATATGTAATCTACAATATCTATATTATATATATATATATATATATATATATATATATATATATGTTAATAAAATAGAACATATGCATATATATAAACATATATGTACGTACCTACCTCTACATGTACATATACACGCATATATGTGTACAGGACACCAAAAAGACGTCGAACACATAGAGAGACGAAAAACATAGACACAAACCAAGGAACAAGACAAGCAAAAAAAGAGATACAGGACAATAAGCACAACGAAAAATCCCCTTCTTCAGTCGCTAAGGTTTCATCTACTAAACGTTTCGAATATATATATATATATATATATATATATATAATATATATATTATATTAAATTAGAGATAAAACCACTATTAGGCAAATCAAACAGTGAAAAACATAAGCCAATACATAAAATTAATTTTAAAATATAAAAGTTAAAAATTAAAAAATTATTTAAATAAATTAAACTTATAAATTTTAAATATATATATACACACAAATATATATATATATATATATGTATGTATGTATATTTTTATATTTATATATTATTTTATTAATTAATTAATTAATTAATTAATTAATTTTTTTATTAAATAAACTAGCAGTATCGCCCGGCGTTGCTCAGGTTTGTAAGGGAAATAACTATAAAGCATTTTTAGAGAGTTATAGCAAAAAAATGGAAAAAAATGATAGTAAATTTTTTTTGAGAGTTAAAAAAGGTGGAGTTGCGTCCCCTAGACAGTTTGTGGTTTGTGTTTCTGATTCTCGACCCCATGTCGAATTTATCGATTTTTTTCAGAACGGGGGGAACTTTTCAAAATTTTCTCTGCGTTAGTTTTGAATTATGACATTGGCTATGTGTGTGTCAAGTTTCATCAGAATCGGTGAAAGCCGTGGTCAGGGTGAGGTACAAGCAAACAGACACACAGAAACACGCACAGACAACTGCCGTTTATATATAGAGAGATATCAAAAGTATTAAAAGTTTAATAAAAGATAAAGAGTAAAACACTACGATCGTTTCATGGCTGTACCAATATAATATACATATATATGATATATAATACTTTCAAAGGTGAAGTTTCTCAAATCGTTACTCAGAATTACTGCCAGGAAAAAAAGAGAATTAAGAAGACCTTTGGATAATGTAGTCCTTGATATATTATGGTTGCAAAAAGTAAGAGTGATGGGCACGGATGAAACGCCTTTGATCCAATGAATCAGTTTGCACTATACAACAATAACCGGACCATTTATATTCACATTAACCCCCCCATCCCCACCAGCACTCCACCACCCCAGTAGCCCCTTGCTAGCAAAATTAAAGGAGATACTACTGTCTCAGCCCTTGTTACCAAACTTAAGGGACATGACCCCTTGTTACCATAATTAAGGAATAAGCTACACATGAGAACAACACAGGTGATGGACACTGGCTCCGTTTCGATGTCGTTATTACTATTACATTAAAAATTAGCACGTGAAAGAGATGCAAACACCACCACCACGAGCGCCACCACCAGCACCACCACCATCACCACTACCACCACCACCACCACCACCACCACCACCACCACCACCACCACCACCACCAGCACCTGCAGCAGCAGCTACAAAAACAACAACACACGTGCACCTATTTACAGCAGAGAGCACCAGAAACAAAGCTATGCAACACATTATACACCCTAACAAACACACAGCCACTTGGCGCCCTCTAACGAGAGTCATCTACTTTGCTTGTTGTTTGTTGTTTAGCCCCAGGTCAGCTCAGAGCCAGCAGATCCATAACGTTACAGTCGTGACTGTTCCCGTGACTGAACCCCAAAGGTGAGTCTACACTGAATGTTTTTTTCTATTGCTGTTTTTTTTATTGTATTTCATTTTGTTTTGATGATGCTTTAGGGTGCAATCTGAAGGACATTTGGCTGCTATTTCTAACAGGGGGAACGATCACAGAGAAATTTCCTCGCCGGGAAGTTAAAACCCTGAAAAAGCATACTTGTCGTTAGATATGGTGGAATTGATGGAAGGTCGAATTAGGAGCGAAATACCTTGTGGTGTTTTTATGAATGCAAATCCCACTACTGTCCACATAAACTATACACTCACACACACACGCGCACACACTCATTCACACATACATACAAACATACATACATACATACGCACATGTATACATATAAATGTATGTGTGTGTGTGTGTATATATCTATCTATCTGTTTGTCTGTCTGTCTGTCTATCTATCTATCTAATATATATATAATATATATATATATATATAGATAGATAGATATATGTTTCTGACATCCGGGGATATTTCAATGAGTGGTCGTAGCACTTGTGAGAGGAAGTAGGATAGCCTATAATTGTCCTGTTTTTGTACCTAACTTTGACCCTCCATAAACCCTAAATTTCATTTTGGTATTTATGGGAGCAACTGTCTTCGAAGACTCATATTGTCGTTCATTGCTCGAAATTGGGAATAGATAGACAGCCGACAACTGATGAAGGGTCGTTCTTTGTATTACTTGTCCTTTTCTCTCACGTTATTTGCGACATACAGGGAAACCGAAAGAAAACAAACAGGGAGGGGAAAATAGTGAACGCTGAGAGAAATATTTTCTTTGAAAAGAGAAAAGATAGAAGACGTCCAGTCCTTAGAACGTCCGCGCAGGAAAGAAAGATGGTTACGTGAAGAAAAGAAAGATGGATGATGATCACGTGTGAGCAACGAGAGAGAGAGAGAGAAAAGAGGGTGAGAGAGACAAAGAGAAAACGGTGAAAGGGACAAAAAAGGAATTAGAGAGGATGAGGAGAAAACAATATAGGGTAGAGTAGCATCAAAAGGTCACGATATACGCATTATTTAAGGACCATAAACCCTACGTAAACCCTCTTATAGGGGTCCCCAATACGGCCAGTTTGCGGAGCAAATATCTCCAAACAATTATAGGCTATCCTACTTCCTCCCACATGTGTTACGACCACTCATTGAAATATCCCCGGATGTCTGTGAGCACGGAGGATCTCCTCAGTAGAACCCGTAGTTACAACCACTCCAACGATCTCGTAGGTTGTGTAGTGGGTTTTATGGGTGTAGTTTCACTCTACCCATCTATAGACATAGATTTTGCTGTGGGAAAATGCACTGAGATTATCTGTGAGAGTGAAGTAGAGTTCCATGAAGTCAACACGAGGGAACTGGGCCTCCTCCTTAAACTAAGCTATGACTGTAACTACCTAGGCAATCATGACCTTAGTAGATTCTGCCCCACAAGGTCAGAGAGGGGAAGACCACCCATCATCACCTCGGCGGTGAAAAAGAAAATACTGCAGAGCGCTGGAGTGGCTGTACCATACCCACCCAAGACCCTGAGAACAACCAGAATGACTGCACATGCAATAGGGGCCAGCATAAGAACCACCTTGAAGAAGCACATAGTAAAGTCTAACAGGAAACTATACATGCAGGTTCAAGGTGCAGCCATTGATGTCAGTGTAGCTGGAGATGTGGCCGGCCTCTTCATGACCTGGTGGGACAGAAAACTTAAACAATCCTTAACTGAACAATCCACAACTGTTTTGCTTTACTGTAGGGATGTAGATGTCATTAATATTCTAGTCAGGACAAACTCTTGTGACTTTAGTGTAGAAACCGAGAGGAGCATAATGGAGAGCATCCAGCACGTAGCAAGCTCCATCCACCAAAGTATCAAGGTAGCTTTAGATGACCCCCACTAGGCATCCTGACAATAGACTCCCTGTCCTTGATACTGAACTCCTCCACTCCTATCACATGAAACCCATAGCTTCTAAATATGTTGTTCACAAGAACTCAGCTTTGTCACACAACATGAAAATCAAAATTCTGATAGCAGACTTGGGATAATGAACAACGTGCCCCACCCGCACCCCCGTGAAAATTCTATGAAACAAAGAAACATGTACAGAACTTCATGTAATTCTCTGGATACGACCAGAAGGATGGGAGCTAAAAGAAGTTAGATAGTATTATAGGTAATGAAACCAGTGGTACCTGCCCTAGATTCAGAGGTAAACACTGGAATAGGATACAGAGAGTTTGTGACAAAGCAAACAAGGTGGACACGTTGTACAAAGCCGACAAACATCAAAAGTGATGTTTGTAGAGGCCACAGCTCATGGAAAACTAGCCCGAAGATTTAGGAAAGCTCTGAAGGAGACCAAACTCAATATTAAGATCGTTGAAAAGCCAAGGAGCTCCATCAGATTACAGTTATGTAGGACGTACCCCTTTGAGAATACCACATACACCAATGAGAACTGCAGGGTATGTAAGACTAACCTTGACATTGACTGTAGAACTAGGAATGCAGTCTACAGCATAAGGTGCACAAAGGGTGCCATTAAAGACAAGAACATGACATACATTGGTGAGACATCTAGAAGCATTGTGGAGAGATTCAATGTAAATCTGAGACAGACTGAAAACAGTCCTCCATATGCTACCAACATGCCAAAGACCAACATGGAGGCATACTTGTTTGACTTGACCTCCGCATTTTATCCAAGCACCCGAAGGATCCAACATACAAGGAAAAAGAAGTACACGCACAAATACACACACACCCACGTTGCTTCCCAAGCATATGGTTCTGGGTTCAGTCCCACTGCGTGGCACCTTAGATATATGTCCTCTACTATAGCCCCGGGCCGATCGAAGCCTTGTGAGTAGATTTGGTAGACGGAAACTGAAAGAAGATAAACAGTACGTACACACACACATATGTATGTATGTATGTATGTATGTATGTATGTATGTATAACTGTGTGTGTGTATCTTTGTCTCCCAACACAGCTTGACAACCAGTGTTGCTTTGTTTACGTCCCCGTAACTTAGCGGTTCGTCAAACATGGCCGATAGAATAAGTAACAGGCTTTAAAAAATAGGTACTGAGGTCGATATCCCCGATTAAAAAATTTCCAAGACGATGCCCCAGCATGGCTGCAGTCTAATGACTGAAACAAGTAAAATATAAAACATAGAAGATACACACACACACACACACACTCTCTCTCTCTCTCTCTCTTTCACACACAGTATTACAGCATAAATATCTAAATTGCTTCGTTTGTCTCTCTGCCTTCCATCACCCTCTCTCTCTCCCCTCTCCTTCTCTCTCCCTCTTTCTCTGTCTCTCTCTCTCCGTTGGACAAACATGGCTACACACACCTGATAAAACGGCTATAACCAGTGGCAACTCGTCGAGCAGTTCTCCGGGCGGGAGGAGGGGCAGCGAGAGACATAACCGTGTGGTTGTACATCCGTTTCTGTTTACACAAGCACGGTGAGTGTATGTTTATGGAGCGTGTGCAGACTTATTCACAATTTATTAAACTTACACACAAACCGAAAGGAGAAAGCATGCGTGCCACAGTGGCCGCACATTCTCCTCTTTAGTGCCAGCTAATGGTACACAAAGCACACACACACATGTACGTGTGTGTGTGTGTGTGATATGTGTACGTGTACAGAGACAGAGAGACATACATACATACATACACACACACACACACACATATATATATATATATATATATATATATATATGTATCTGTTTGTGTGCATATTCGTAGACATAAAAACATAGATTGCTGGAGTAGAGTAGAGTAGAGAGAGAGGAGAGAGAGAGAGAGAGAGAGAGAGAGAGAGAGAGAGAGACCGAGGGAGGGAATGAGCAATGGGGTGAAAGAAAAAGGGGGAAGGTGAGAGAGTGGGAGAAAAGGTTTGGAGGCCAAGCGGTGTATTTAGTTGTTTAGAAGATAAAAGAGTTTGGAGTTGGTGCTGGGACAGTGAATGGCTGACGCCCATTACGCGGCCATCGGCTGCTGCTGCTGCTGCTGCTGCTGCTGGCTCGTGAGCCACACGCACCAACCCTTACACACAAAAACAAACACAAATACAAACGGCAGCAGCCAGCCCCTGCTTAGCAAATGCTTACTTCTCAAGGTTCTTTGACAAATGCAACACCAAAAAAAAAAAGGAAAAGAGCGATCAAGCCCCGCTGGAGCACCGCCACTGCTTGTTACTTCTCGACTGACTTTATTCGTTCTTTTTGTAATAGGTTAAAATGGCAAATGTTTCTTTTCTTCTCCTACCTGACATTCTCTCTTGCCTCCTCCTCCTCCTCCTCCCCACCCCACCCACCCACACGTTCTCGACTTAAACGATTCTACAAAATATACCCAATGTATGTAGCCATTCTTTAGATGTATGACCGCCTCAACTTCACTATTCTGAACTAAACCCACAACTTTTAACAAGATTAGTCAAAATGAAGTTTTTCAAACACACAGCCACATGTTTATAGGAAACGTGCAATCAGCTCAATCGAATTCTAATATATTATTGCTAGTTTTTTTTACCAATCCCCCCCCCCCACACACACACAAACTGCTATTTTTAGATAACCTGGCCACCGCCGGACATGACCGTTCGGTCACTATGTTCTTTAAATCTTCGCAACAATACTCTTGTATATAAAAAAAAGCCTTAATTTCTCAGATTGTCAGGATTTTTCTCGGCTGCTCTGCCGAAAGACATCCACCATTTTGGTGATTTTCGCAGTTCCCTTGTACATTTCTTGTGCATATAGCACCGATGGTAGTATGACGATGTTGTACAGTAAATAGTGGTGTTGGTCTCGTGTGTTGGTGGGCCACAGTTTATATATACACTGAAATATTGTTGTCTCCTCTCTGAATATACAGAACACCATTCCTTGCATCAATTTCCTTCGATTCCGTGCTGTTTTCTTCACCACTTCCTTCAAACGTTAAATGAGTTGTTCTCCAGATACTGGCGCCTATACAATATTACCATTGCAAAAGTCCAGCTCAATCAACCATTTCTATCTTTCCATTGGACTCCACATTTATTGACGTCAACTAATGTTTTTATAATAAAACTAGCAGTATCGCCCGGCGTTACTCGGGTTTGTTTCGACCCTTTAGAATCGGAATTTTTGAAAAGTAACAATTTTGCATTATGTAGCTTATTATTCTCTTTAAGTGAACATTTTTCTGGTTGAAATACACCGAAAAAGGCGATACAGCAGTCAAAAAATCGTAAAAAATAAGGATTTTCATAAAAAAAGCACCTTTTTGATGTAAATAATTTTTGGTGTTAACATGGTCCGATTTGAATTTTTTCTTCTACGGAAGGAAGAGCAAGCCGTCTTCTATCATACTCTCAATTTTGGTCAACTTGCGCCGCAGGGTCTCGGAGGAGATAGTGTTAGTTGAAGGCTACCAAAACTGTCACACAGACAACTTCAGCTTTATATAGAGAGATTGGTTAGAAGTGGGAATGCAACAGGATGCATCTCTGATTAATCAAAGTAACGTTTTCATCTATCTTGACTCAACAATCAAATTTCTGATAAATTTTCTGAAGTTTAAGACGTTCTTCTCTACAAACCCAGCGGTAATCTCTGCAGATTTTCAACGGAAGCCGTCCAATGCTTATTTCGACTAAGTACAATTTATCGAGCGGAAATCGAAAGTAAATGATGCAGTCAACGCGGAAAATGCAGACAGACATAACGTACAGTTATATATAACATAAACGGAGTGATTATAATTATCATAATGTGTCTATCCATACATACATACAGGCATACATACATACATACAACATACATACATACATACATACATACATTACATACAGGCATTTACGTACATATATATGTATATGTATAAATATATATACACATCACATACACATATACTTGTATAATTTATACACATACCGCTCTATGTCACGCTGGTGAGACCCATTTTGGAGTACAGGATTCAAGCCTCTTCTCCTTATCTCCTCAAAGACATACAGCATCTCGAAAGAGTTCAGAAGCTGGCTACCCGCATGGTTCTTGGTCTCAAGAATTTGTCTTTTGAAGAAAGGCTGAAGATGCTCGACCTTTATTCTCTTGAAAAACGACGACGCCGTGGTGATCTCATTCTTGCTCACAACATCATAAGCGGAAAGTGTAACCTCTCGAAAGAGCTGTTCTTCACTCCTGCTCCAGAGCGTCGGCTGCGGGGTCACTCCGAAAAGCTCTATCTGCGACGATTTCATCTCAATCGAAGGAGAGGGGCTTTCTCTGTCGGGTTGCGGATCCGTGGAATAAGCTGCCGGACGAGATGGTGAAAATGCCGACGACTGCTCGGTTCAAAGTCTCTCTTGACCACAAGTGGCCTGAACTCTTTGCATGAACACCACCCTGTACTTAACTCCATTTCCCCCTACATGGCCTTGCTTTTTGCTTTTTGAGCCAAAGAATTAACTAACTAACATACAGGATCTTTTCACTTTGACCGGCAACTCCAAGAGAAAAAGATGTTTTATGTGACACATTCTACCAGAATACAAAGTTTAAAAGTGTTTAGTTACAAAGAAATTATTTTAAAAATCTGCCGGTCAAAGTGAAAAGATCCCTCTACCAATTCAGCCATTGACATTATCGCCGTCATAGTCGTCGTCGTTGTCGTTATGACCGTCATCATCATCATTGTCATCAAGTACAAAAGTCATAGCAGTAGTATCGTTGTTGGAAATGTTTTACCCTGATTCACCTCCCTCCAAAAACAGAATTATGATTGAAGACGTTTCGACCGTGACTATCCAGTCTTATATTCAAGAACAGTTAGTCACAGGCCTCTTAACCTAATCAGTCCATTTATCAAAATTTCTGTGTTTGATTTGAAGGAGATTTAGCTGCTATTTCTAGCAATTTGAGCGACCTCTACGTGCAGAGTTCAAACCTCACCGTGGACTATTGTCCCACTGTCTTGTGGCATTTAGTTTTCTTTCTTTGCGTTCATGGATCAATTCTCATCATAGCAGACTTTCTCATTCACTTCCATATGGTTGAAGGAGTTACTTCAATCGATTCGAACCCCTTATTTTTTCGTCTCACTACATCATCAGTGTGGTCGTAGAAAGTGGGGAGAAAAAAAAGAGACCCAAAAAGAATATGACAACCAGTTGAGGGCAGAAAGAAGCAGAGGAATGTGCTCGTTTAGTTGTGCTTGCGGCGGCATTCAGTCGGAGTGGGTTGGGTTACTACGTTCCTCACGAATACTGACCACATCCGACGGGGTCGGCTGGATGGGGGCAAAAAAATTCAGCTTGCAAACTTGCCAAACTCCTTCATTGGGAGAGCAAGTGTGTCGCCCAGTGCGGACGCCGTAAACGGAGCCGTCAGTTGTTGATGAGAAATAGAGTCCATGAGGCGGCGAAGTGGCAGAATGGTTAGCGGTATTTCGTCTGTCGCTACGTTCTGAGTTCAAATTCCGCCGAGGTCGACTTTGCCTTTCATCCTTTCGGGGTCGATAAATAAAGTACCAATCTTGCACTGGGTCGATGTAATCGACTTAATCCGTTTGTCTGTCCTTGTTTGTCCCCTCTGTGTTTAGCCCCTTGTGGGTAGTAAAGAAATAGGTATTTCGTCTGTCGTTACGTTGTGAGTTCAAATTCCGCCGAGGTCGACTTTGCCTTTCATCCTTTCGGGGTCGATAAATAAAGTACCTGTTACACATTGGGGTCGATCTAATTAACTTAATCCGTTTGTCTGTCCTTGTTTGTCCCCTCTGTGTTTAGCCCCTTGTGGGTAGTAAAGAAAAAGAGAAATAGAGTTCATGCTCGGAGTTTCAGTGGAAAAACAAGTTCCCATGTGGTCCCCAGTCACCTGCACACACACTTTGGAATAGTATGATCAGTCGCGGCTCATTTTGTAGTCGAAAGTCAACCAATGCAGAGGATTCGCTGATTATCGGAACAGGCACAGTAGCCTGGGTTTGAAGCCGGTTCTAGAGACATGCTAGTGGGACCTTAACAGGTGCTACTACACCGGGTCAGAGCAGACTTGGGGAAAACAGCGGCTAAGAGGTGGTCCCACATTCTTCAAAACTCTGGAACTCACTTACTAAGGCCCCAAAAACCAGATCCAATTTAAAACCTGACCCATCACTAGCAGAATAAATGTAGGTCTGTATGTATAATAATTTAAATGTTCAAAATATATCCAAATGGATGAAGTTTCTGGAAGTTTGATGGTTTGCAAGAAATAATAAAATCTATTAAAAAAGAGGAACTAAAATGAAGGTCTTTCAATTCGAGACATTGATTTTAGTTTCGTCATTCGGCATTTGGTCCCGTCTTGTTTAGTGGCCATCGGACAACTTTCTTTTCCTATCTGCAGTTGTGTCTGTAACCAATTTGCTTACCGTAGACTTGAACTATTTAGCATTATTATGAATTTTTGCTGTTGTTATACATACATACATACATACATACATACATACATACATACATACATACATACATACATACATACAAACATACTGGATATTTCGTTAACCCCTACAAAAAATTATCTTTCGCTCGGTTTTTTTTTTTCTTTTCATTCTTTCCCCTACTTTCCCTCTTAATCCTTTCTGTCGAAGAGCGTAGGCTCGAAACATAAAAACTTAGATATGTTTCAGCCAAAGATTGGTCCGGACCATGTCTAACTTAATAACACCACCTGATAGGATTATCTAAATCCTTTTAATGTCAAGTTTTGCTTATGGTTCATTCAAGTAATGAGTTCTTATTGAGTGTGTTGTATCCAGGTATGGGCAGCTTGTCTGGTATTCCTTGAAGAAATCTGTGCAGACTCTGTTTAAAGGTGATGGGATCCGTTTCCTCTTTGATGTCTTTTGGGACAATGTTAAACAGGGCAGGGCCTGTTGAGGAAAAGAAATTATGTCGCAGTGTACCTATATGCTGCAATCCTGAATTGGGCAGGGGACGTATGGCCTGTGGTCCCAGCCTTGGATGAACCTTGAAACTAATGTTCAGGTTGTTTGGCCAATGCTGATGGCATATTCTCCAGATCGTATAAATGATGTACCACTCATGGCGGTGCTGGAGAAAGTAGAGTTTCAAGGCTTTGAGGCGGTCCCAATAATCGAGATTAGTTATGCCTTCAATTTGTTTAGTGAATGCCCTCTGGGGTGATTCGATCCTCGAGATGTTTTGTTTTGTATGGGGAGACCACAAGGGGCATCACTATTCGAGGTGTGGCCGTACAAAGGAGGAGAAAAGTGAAATGGTGACGCCTTGTTCTCTGGGCCGGAAAGTTCTTAAGATCCAGGAGCTCATCCTACGAGGTATATCGACCTTATTGTTGATGCGTGCACTCCAACTGAGATCGTCATCAACAATTACATCCAGGTCTCTGATATTGTTAGAGGTTGTGAGCGGTTCCCCTGAAGGAAGAGAGTATGTTTTAGTGAGGAATTTCTTCCAAAATGCATCAGCTCAAATTTTCCCTCAAAACAGTTGCATTTTGTTTCTGTCTGCCCATTGACTCACAGCATATAGATCAGACTGGAGTTGAGTTCGGTCTGTTTCTTCATTGACGATTGGCTGGAGCTTAGTGTCATCAGCAAATATTTTCACTTTGCAGTAATGTACGACACTAGAAAGGTCGTTTATGTAAATTATAAAGAGTAGCGGGCCCAAGACAGTCCCCTGGGGGACACCGCAGGTGACTTTTGCTGGGCTTGAGTGGACTCCATCAACTACAACATGTTGTGTTCTACTCGCCAGGAAATACTTAATCCAGTGTAGTAGTTTTCCACAGATTCCAACATTTGCCAATTTTGAGAGTAGGATATTATGGTCAACCCTGTCGAACGCTTTACTGAAGTCAAGATATATGACATCAGAGTTCGAACCTGTTCCCAAGGCTTTGAGTACATCTTCAATGTGGTGTAAGAGCTGTGTTAGACAGTCCCTGACACAGCGAAAGCCATGCTGATTTGCATTTAGGAGTTTGTGGGTCTCCAGGAAGCCAGCTATCCTTTATCTCAGCACCTGTTCAAATACTTTAATGATGTGGGAGGTGAGTGAGATTGGACGATAGTTGACTGCGAGGGATCTGTTTCCCTGTTTGAAAACAGGGATGACCGACTGAGATAGAAGCTGTTTCGGTATATAACCTGAGTCTAACGAATTTCTCTAGAGGTTGGTCAGAGGGACTGCAAGTTAGTGTCTACCTTCCTTCAGGAGACTAGTGGGGAATCTATCAGGGCCTACAGCAGAATAGTATTTGACCTCATTTATTGCTGCTATGATGTCAGAGGCAGTGAAGGCTATGTCCGAGATTTTATATATATATATATATAATATATATATATATATATATATATATATAATATATATATATATATATATAATATATATATATATAGAGAGAGAGAGAGGAGAGAGAGAGAGAGAGAGAAAGAGAGAGAGACAGAGATTGTTATTAATTCAAACAAATGGAGAAATAGAATGAAGTTGAAAACGCATAGAGAATATAACAGAATTGGAATTTGAAAACATTTTAAAATATCGGAATAGACTGAACCTATTTCGCATTAGACTTTTCAAAAGTGTATGGAGTTGTGTTGCGAAGTATGTCTGCTCTTCACGCTGTTATAAGAATGGTTTGTCTCTGAAGTAGCAATATGGCTCAGAGCGCCATCCATTAACGTACAGATTGATTGGCCAACGTTCATGAGCTAAGCTCAGCCGGCAGTCGCACGTGAAGGTCACATAAAGGCTTTTATCCATTGAGAATATGTGATTTGAGAGTTAGAAAAGAGAGAGACACGAAAAAGTGATATAATAATAATAATAATAACGAGAGTGTTATAGAGAATGATTGTTTATTAGTCTGTCGAACAATAATGTTATCAATGAGTGCTGTTTCCCTCCCAAAGATCATCTTAAAACATATCTCTTCTATGTTAACAAGGTGTCGGCTAAATAAGATACTCTTTACTCTTTTATTTGTTTCAGTCATTTGACTGCGGCCATGCTGGAGCACCACCTTTAATCGAGCAACTCGACCCCGGGATTTATTCTTTTGTAAGCCCAGTACTTATTCTATCGGTCTCTTTTTGCCGAACCGCTAAGTAACGGGGACATAAACACACCAGCATCGGTTGTCAAGCAATGCTAGGGAGACAAACACAGACACACAAACATGCATATATATATATATATATATATATATATATATATATATATATAATATATATATATATATATATATATATATATACGACGGGCTTCTTTCCAGTTTCCGTCTATCAAATCCACTCACAAGGCTTTGGTCGGCCCGAGGCTATAGTAGAAGACACTTGCCCAAGGTGCTACGCAGTGGGACTGAACCCAGAACCATGTGGTTGGTAAACAGATGATAGCTGCTGCACGAATTTTGGTTTTCTTAAGAATGAGCCCCAAATAGACTTTCTACGATAATTAATTCATATTAAAAGGTGAATCGGGTATTACTGATGGTTTTTTATAGCCTGTTCAGTGGCTGTGGGTATTTTTTAATAAACGAACATTCCTAATTAATTCTTGTTTGGTCTGGAGTATTGTCCGCACATTGATACATACACGACGGGCTTCTTTCAGTTTCCGTCTACCAAATCTACTCACAAGGCTTTAGTTGGCTCGAGGCTATGGCAGGGCTGGAACCCGGAACCTTGTGGCTGCGAAGTAAACATTTTACTACACATCCTGGATCTTTACCTTTTGACCGACAGGTTTAGAAAATAATTCTTTGTAACTAAGCGCTTTAAAACTTCGGACACTGGTAGAATGTGTCTTACAAAACATCTTTTACTCTTAGCATTAACCGCAACCCTAAAACCTTAACCCTAACCTTAACACCCTAACCCTAAAACCTTAAAACCAGTACAAACGCACGAACGATGTCATAAATAACAGTGACAAACGAAAAATACACCACCAATAGTTGTTGTTGACAAAAAACAGCAGTAATTTTATTCAGCTGAATACACGTCATTGATTGGTTGAAATTACCGAAATACCAGAACCTTAACGTGAAATAATTTCGTAAATACAAGTTTTTCTCAAAAATGATAAGAGTAAAAGATGCTTTATATGACACATTCTACCAGTGTCCTCCGAATTTTGAAAGTGTTTAGTTACAAACATTTTTAAAAATCTGTACGTCAAAAGGTAAAGATCCCACATCCTCGCTTGCGCATACACACACACACAAGTACGCGCGCGCACACACACACACACACACACACACACACAGCACATCTGTATAACAAAATACAATTGTTTCGGTACCACTCCGTTTTGAACGCCATTGCACGTAAATGAGTTCGCGTGAAATGTGACGTAATATTTGTGGTTGATTAGATTCAGTGACATTTCATCAGACTTGCATCAAAACGTCTGATCTGACATTGCACAACTGTCCAGTTCACGTGTTGTATGCGATTCATATTGGGAGAAAACGATCAGTAAATGTAAAAATGATGGAATAGTAGACAAGACATATAAATAGTGTGATTTAAAATTTAAATTACACCGTAAATGACCAGTGTTTAGAACATCATATATATTACCCGTCCATCTGAATGGAGGTCGTAAGGAGAAGAACTCTGTCGCTAATCCAGTAATATTATGTATGAGTGCGACTATACTGCTTTGAGCGAAACACTTGTATCTTTGAGACCTGCTGATAAAATGATGGGTTTAGAAGATCTTGCAAAACCTCTGAGTACCTCCTACAGTTTCTGTGTGAGGCAAAGCATCTATGGCGTTTATTTCACCTTTACAAATAAATTATTCGATATATCGTTCCTTCAGTCTGATATAAAGTAAAAGTTAGGCTATTATTTCTAGCAGGCTGATCGGCCACAGAGCGGTTCCTTCGTTTTTGCTCATAATAGCAACGATATCATCATCAACTAAGGCGGCGAGCTGGCAGAGTGGTTAGCACGCCGGGCGAAATGCTTAGCGGTATTTCGTCTGCCGTTACGTTCTGAGTTCAAATTCCGCCGAGGTCGACTTTGCCTTTCATCCTTTTGGGGTCGATAAATAAAGTATTAGTTTCGCACTGGGGTCGAGGTAATCGACTTAATCCGTTTGTCTGTCCTTGTTTGTCCCCTCTGTGTTTAGCCCCTTGTGGGCAATAAAGACATATATATCTTTCCTTCAGTCTGATATAAAGTAAAAGAAGTTAGGCTATTATTTCTAGCAGGCTGATCGGCCACAGAGTGGTTCCTTCGTTTTGCTCATAATAGCAACGATATCATCATCATCATCAGCAGCAGCAGCAGCAGACAAACACTGAAGCAGCAACAGCTAAATACAGCAGCAACAGACAACCCGTGCAGCAGCAGCAACAGTTAAATACTACAGCAACGAATGCTGCAGCAGCGAGGGACAGCAGCAACAACCGAAGCCGAACATCTCCTCCTCGTCCTCCTCCTCCAACCAGTGTGGAAGGTTTCAAACGGGGGAGGCGTCGGGGGTTCATGTTCCCAGCATGTGCCACAACGTCAGCAGTGAAGCTAATGACACACAGCGACACACACACAGACACACAGACACACACAGTGTGTGCCACCTATTTGTATACGGAAGTAATAATAATTGGCCGTCAGACTGTTTATTTCACAGGGAAATATCTCAGCTGAAACCAGTCTGCCTCTTTCTCCTCCACCCCCCCCCCGTCACCAAGCGGCTTCCCCCCCACCTCTCTCTCTCTCTCTCTCTAAATTTTACTAGTGCTTGCCTGTGTCTCTGTGTCTCTGTGTGTGTGTGTGTGTGTGTGTGTGGGTGGGCGTAAATGATCAAGAGCATCTAATCAATTGACAGTAAATGTTAATCACAACACATGACTCTGCGCGCGCGCGCGTGTGCGTGTGCGCACGTGTGTATACGTGTGCGCACGTGCTTGTTTGTTTCAGCAATGACGACGAAGAGAGCAGCGTGCGCGCGCGCGCGCGTGTGTGTATGCGTGCGTACGTATGTATAGAGTGTATATGCGCGTATGTGTGTGTGTGTGTGAGTGTGTGTGTGTGTGTTGAGTGTGTGAGTGTGTGAATGTGTGAGTGTGTGTGTGAGTGTGTGTGTGTGTGAGTGTGTGTGAGTGTGTGTGTGAGTGTGTGTGTGAGTGTGTGTGTGTGTGAGTGTGAATGTAAGTGTGTGTGTGTGAGTGTGTGTGTGAGTGTGTGTGTGTGTGTGAGTGTGTGTGTAAGTGTGTGTGTGTAATGTCTAATGGAGGTTCCAGAGTTCCTCTCATCTGGCGAAAGATGATCTCTTTTATCTTTTACTTGTTTCAGTCATTTGACTGCGGCCATACTGGGGCACCGCCTAGAAGAATTTTAGTCGAATGAATCGACCCCAGGACATTTTTTCTAAAGCCGAATACTTATTCTGTCGGACTCTTTTGCCGAGCTGCTAAGTTACGGGGGTCATAAACACACCAACACCGGTTGTCCAGCACACAGGCAATTTTTCTTATAAACACATTCCTTTCCCTCTTATGGTTTGTCTGTCCTGCTTCCGTAGAAAGAGTATATATATATATATTTCTTAATATTTGCAGATGTAACAGAGTGACTCAACGGCTGAGAGTTTCGTGTGTTGATAAGAGCTAACGAGCGAAACTCTCAGTCCTTCAATCACTCAGTTGCTTCTGACAAATACTGATATATATATATATATATATATATATATATATATTATATATATATATACACGCGCACACATACTTTTTTGTGAGTTAACAAGGCTACCAATGGTTTCATGCAAAGAGGAATCTCTGAACAATTATGAAGCCTTGCCACATGGGAACGTCAGTATGGGTCTTCATTTTATATTCTCATCCAAAATGCAGATGAGTACCAACGTTCCCACATGTTAGGATTGATCATTGTTGGGAGATTTATCGCTACATGAAACCATTGGTTGCTTTGTTAAGCCACAAATAAACAATGTCTATCCACCAATGTGGCGTTGATCACTCATTCTCACTGTTCGATACTAGCGATGTATATGTATAAACTGGAAGAAGCACGTCGTATATATACATGTGGTTGTGTGGTAAGTAGCTTGTCTACCAACCACATGGTTCCGGGTTCAGTCCCACAGTGTGGCACCTTGGGCAAGTGTCTTCTACTATAGCCTCGGGCCGACCAAAGCCTTGTGAGTGGATTTGGTAGATGGAAACTGAAAGAAGCCCGTCGTATATATGTATATATATATATATGCGTGTGTGTGTTTGTGTGTATATGTTTGTCCCCTAGCATTGCTTGACAACCGATGCTGATGTGTTTATGTCCCCGTTACTTAGCGGTTCGGCAAAAGAGACCGATAGAATAAGTACTGGGCTTACAAAAGAATAAGTCCCGGGTTCGAGTTGCTCGATTAAAGGCGGTGCTCCAGCATGGCCGCAGTCAAATGACTGAAACAAGTAAAAGAGTAAAGAGTAAAAGAGAGTGTTCTTGAGAGAGTGTGTGTGTATGTTTGTGTGTCTGTGTTTGTTCCCACACCACCGCCGCTTGACAACCGATGTTGGTGTGTTCACGTCCCCGTAACTTAGCGGTTCGGCAAAAGAGACCGATGGAATAAGTACTAAGCTTACAAAGAATAAGTTCTGGGGTCGATTTGTTCAACTAAAGGCGATGCTCCAGCATGGCCACTGTCAAATTACTGAAACAAATAAAAGAATATATATTTGAAGCCGATAAAAATATATCGGATTAAAATGTTTAGTTGTTAAAAGAAAAACTGGTGAAACTCGTACATCCTTACACCTTGTTTCATCTCATTTGTTTTTTGCTTTCTTTCCGTTGACCTTTTAGTTACGGATGTGAAGTTACATATCCATGTCCAGTTAAGGGTGTTACTCGTGTGAAACTGGCCCATGTTTTGGCCGTTTCTGTCAAAGTCCCAAACTCGAAGAGAGAATTCGAACTCGACACGATCGAACGTAAAATACCCTGCACTCCGGCTACCAGCTGCCGACAGGGACAAGATCTACCTACCTCTGCTAGTTCTCCACCATTAGACTGATTAAATTAATGGCAGTTAAGTATCCATGAGGATATGCGAACCATCGATATTCCATTTTGTTCGGTAACCTCACAACTCCATTGATTCACTCCAGAAAATCGATACTAGAGGACGTGAGTATATTTCAGTTTTATAAGTTCGATATTGCCACCCTCCCTCCAAACAGACAACCTTCTCGTCTGCCTCACCCATCCAGTCGCCACTAATTCTCTCTAAAACTCTTTCTAACCTATTCCTCATGTACACCACTTTATTTTCTACCCGTCTTGTTATTTTATCTTCCACCTTCCACCCCGCCATCGCCTATTTTGTTTTCGTCTTAACTCCGAAAGATTAACAACTTCGCTTCACAGTCGTGATCAATGACAATTTATTTTAGTTAATCCGCCACAGCTAAACAGACGTATCTAAGCAATAGAGCAAGTTATTCTGTCTGTCGGAAAATAAATGTCTTATTACTGAAGACAGTTCGTCACTGCGAAAACATACAGGAACCAGTATGTTTTACCTGATTACACCAGCACATAGAAGGCCTTCCAGATAAAGATAATATATCAACGACATGTCATACAATACGTACGCAGCCAAACACACACACAAATTATTTTCTGTGTCTCCATATAATGTGTGTGCGTATGTGTATGCATATGCGGGAATACGTGGACAGGTAGGTTGGTAGACCAACCAGATGTGTTCATAAGTAAAAGCAATAAATATTAACCGAACAAAGAACTCAATACATGATAAAAAGCCTTAAATGAATCTTTTTTGTGTTTCTATGTATTCTTGTTCTTATGAACAAGGCTTACAGATACAAAAGTGTTACATAATATGCATATATGTACATGTACACACACACATACATACACACGCACACATACATACATACATACATATATGCATACATACATACATACATACATACATACATACATACATACATACATACATACATACATACATACATACATACATACATACATACATACATACGTACGTATGTACGTACGTGCGTACTCTGAACCAGAGCATGGGGTAGTGATACCAGAAATCACCAGCAAAAAAGAGATTCGGGACCCAAACTTCCGCATAAAAAGTGATGCTAACCGTTTTGGGGGACGCAAAAGAGCATACACGGGAACATTACCAGGAAAATAAGTCTACAGTCAGTCGTATCGACCCCAATGAAATGCTGAGCAACGAACTGAAACAAGCAATTCACACTAAATCCTGGGGTCTATAGTCAAAGCAATGCACGCCCACATAGAGTCGGCCACACCGGTGGAACGATTGAAAACTTGGGATTTGAGTTGCTGGAACACCCCTCCCGACTACCAACTCTTTGGACCGCTCAAACATTCTTTAAGGGGTTGTCAATTTGCTCCAGTAACAGTTCTACTGGGCTCTCTATTCCAATTTCCTTTATATTCCCCTTGATGCCTTCTGATACTGTTCCCAAGGACCCAACAATAATTCGCACTATCTTCACCTTCTTCATTTTCCATAGCCGGGTTATTATTATTATTATTATTATTATTATCATCATTATTATTATTATTAGCAAATCTTCCCATCTACGATGGAGGCATAAAATGAGGGAAAAAGTCATAACAGCAATATATGTATTGGGAAATGTATAAATAGACTTGATAGATTACTGGGTGATGTCTTAGAGCAGTGCTTTTCAAACTTTTTGCTGGAGCGGAACCCCAAGGAAACATTCCACTGGCTCGAGGAACCCCTGTGCAATAATTTAATTGTCTTATGCACACATATCTGTACAGGTGAATTAAAAATTACTGCCGATTTTAGCAGTTTTGTAACTTCTTGCGGAACCCCTGGACTGTACTGGCGGAACCCTGGTTGAAAACCACTGTCTTAGAGAAATCCCATTATTGTTGGTGATACAGCATTATATTGCAGCTGTATGACATGTGTTTGTGACTAAGTGACATGTGATGGCGATTCACTTCCAAACTGAAAAAAATAGGTTCCCAGCCTCTGTATTATGAATGGTTATGTGGCCCACTCCTAACGAGAACCACACCTTTCTTCGACTACTACATAAAAAGTATTAAGAAAAAATGTTATTTAGATATACTTTTATTTTAGCGGTTTACACTATTTTACGCTTGTTTATATTCCTATACGTTCAAAGTTCACAAATTTCCTTGTTTAAATTATGAATCATATTTCTTTCGATATCAATATGATTACAAAACTATTTTGTCGATATTTTTTTGGCCGACACTAATTTTCAAATTACTGGAGTCCGTTGCTCATCTCATAGCGACGATCTAAAATGTCAGGCCCTGTGCCTTGTTTGCTGTGAATGCGTGAGTAGAATCTAGGAATCTGCCTATCTACGATGAGAAATAAAGGAATTGTATCGCGAATCTAAACCCTCTAAATTTACGATCTGTCATCATCATTGTTCGACCGTGGTCGAGACAATGGAATTTACCATGTTGCGCCAGACTTCACGGTCCATCATAGCATTACGGAGGTCCTGTTGCTGGATGCCTGTATCCCTGGAGATTACATCAGGGTAGGCGAGTGTGCGCCCTCTGGTATCGCGAGTAGATGGCTTCCAGAGGAGAAGAGTAGAAATTACTTCTTTTTCAGCTCTACAACAATGTCCAGCAAACTGGACTCTCCTACCTTTCACAAGAGATGACACAGGTGGTAATTTCCCATATATTTGCATTTTAGTTGGATGGCGCCTCCACGAGAGATTTTGAGCTCTCATAAGGAGGCGAGTGTAGGTTCCATCCAACCGCCTCTCAAGCTTCTTTGATAACGTCCAGGTTTCTGAGCCATATAGTAGGATTGGTTCGACTGTGGCTTTGAATATTTCAAGTTTGAAGTCTCTACTTAGATTTGATGACCAGATCTTATGCATGTCATTACAGGCTGACCAGGCCATACCCTTTCTAGTTAGAAAGTCTTTTTCCAGATGATGATATGTATGACCCAAGATATTTATAATCAGAAACCATATTTAAAGGTGCACTGTTGAGAGTGTGGATGATGCAATCACTGTTGGACAGGCACTTGTTTATGTATTCAGTTTTGGCCTCATTGAGGTAAAGACCTACACAATTTGAGGCTTGTTCAAGAGATTGTAAAAGAGACTGGGCATTGGAGAGAGAATCACTGATAAGAGCGATGTCGTCAGCAAAGTCAGTGTCTGTCAAGTACTCAGCTGGGTGTCTGGAACTTCTTGGTTTTATTTCAAAGCCCTTGCCAGAGATGGTATCAACTGACATACGTAGCACATAATCAACAACGATCTGTACGGGGGATGGTGGTGGACGGAATCCAGATTTAATCCTCGTCGCCGGAATTTTAACAAAAAAATTAATGGTGATTTATGAATACAAAATTCAATATCCACTCAAGAAACGTACTTTTTCATATCTTTGCCTGATTACCTCTTTCGTAATCCCGAAAAACGTAGTGACCATTGGTCCAGTCGTTTGACCGTAAAAAAGGGGAAAAGATAGACAGATGGACAAAATGCCGATTATGGTAGGAAGTTGACTTCCCTTTGCTTCTTTTATTAGTTATATCCCCCTTAATTTTTATTTACTTTTTTTAAGCCCGTAAACTGAACAATTACCCCTAATGTCCACTAAATAAACACACTTTTTCACATTTATTTTCACTAAAGACTTTCTTGATTACATCCTTCGTAATCTCTAAAAACATTGTGACCACTGGTCTGGCCACTTGACCTTGAACAGGGTACAGACAGACGCACATAACGCCCATTATAGTAAGATTCCTCCGAGGTCGACTTGGCCTTTCATCCTTTCGATGTTAATGAAATAAGTACCAGTTATGCACTGGGGTCGATATAATCAACAACCTCCCTACCTTCCTCCTTTGCAAGGCCTTGTGTCTAGAGTAGAAATAATAACAACAATAATAATTATTATTATTATCATCATCATCATTAGAGTCATTAGCACGCCGTTACGTTCGGAGTTCAATTTCCGCCGAGGTCGACTTTGCCTTTCATCCTTTCGGGGTCGATAAATTGAGTACCAGTTACGTACTGGGGTCGATATAATCGACTTAATCCATCTGACTGTCCTTGTTTGTCCTCTGTGTTTAGCTCTTTGTGGGTAATAAAGAAATAGGTATTTCGTCTGCCGCTACGTTCTGAGTTCAAATTTCGCCGAGGTCGACTTTGCCTTTCATCCTTTTGGGGTTGATTAAATAAGTATCAGTTACGCACTGGGGTCGATATAATCGACTTAATCCGTCTGGCTGTCCTTGTTTGTCCCTTCTGTGTTTAGCCCCTTGTGGGTAGTAATGAAATAGGTATTTCGTCTGCCACTACGTTCTGAGTTCAAATTTTGCTGAGGTTGACTTTGCCTTTCATCCTTTCGAGGTCGATAAATTAAGTACCAGTTGCATACTGGGTCAATCTAATCGACTGGTCCCCTCTCCTCAAATTTCAGGCCTTGTACCTATGGGAGAAATAATAATAATGATTAAAAATAATAATAATAATAATAATATAATAATAATAATAATAATTATTATTATTATTATTATTATTATTATTATTATTATTATTATTATTATTATTATTCAGTAGTCTTATTTCACTGTACTACCGAACGCAGCTCTGTGTGCCTTGCGTATGTGCTGTGGTTTGTAGTGGTGCTTTTATTTTTCACTGTATTGAAAGTGCTTTACAAAGGATGTGTGCAGTGCCTAGCAGTGTTTTTTTTTCTGTATGTTTTATGTGTTTGTAAGTCCTGGTGTTTTGGTTATGGATTTGTCTGAATGTTTCTTAATCATACTTAATGCACCTACTTTTATAGGAATTGCTTCTGTTTTTAGGTTCCACATTCGAGTTACCTCTATTTCAAGATCTTTGTATTTTGAGACTTTCTCCATTTCTTTAGAGATACAATGTCATCTGTTGGTATCGATACATCGATTAGAAGGCATTTTTCTCTTGGTGATCTCTGACAACTATAACTGGCCAATTGGCCTTAATTTATCTACCTGTGTGTATCGGCATATCCCAGAGTATGGTTGCTGTCTCATTTTCTGTGACCTTTTCTGGGGTGTGCCTATACCATCTTTTTTCTGTTGTTATTCCAAAGTGTTGGCATAGCTTCCAGTGTATGTAGGTTCCAACTCTGTCGTGTCTGTGAATATATTCCTTCTTAGCCAGGACTGGGCAGCCAGAGATAATATGATTTATTGTTTCTTGTCCATCTCCACATATTCAGCAGTTACACACACACACACACAGATATATATATATACACATATACATATATCCATACATACATACAGTGCATTTATACACACACAGACACATACACACATGCATACATGTATCACATACATACACACACATACACACACACACACCTACATACATACACACACACATACCTACATACACACACACACACACACACACACCTACATACATACAGGTACTGCGATGCTTGCTTAACAGTTCGGCAAAAGGAAGTGCGCTGTGTCAGTTTAATCTCTTAATTCTTTTGTGTACGTTAAGAAATCGACTGATTTGTGTTTCTGTGTCTGTTTACATTTCTTTCGTTTGTATAACAGAAGCTGCTTTGGCCTAACTACAAAGCAAGACAACATGGTCAGAGATCCATCCACACAGCATAGGATGGCTTACTGGCGAACAGTAACAGATGTTTTCGCTGTGGGGTCGGGTGAGGGAATGTTTTCTCACAAGCTCCAAGACACCTGCCACATACCAACACTGACATGTTGACATACAGCGATGCTATACATTTATAAACCACTTCATATATGTATGTAATACTGCTGTTCTGGTTGTGTAGTGGACAACCCTTCCTCAGCTGGATACTCCATGGATCACACATGGTTTCCACTACATTTAACACTGCAACGGAACCTTTTTACGAGAGCATCTCGGAATTTCTATGTAGTCACTTGCCATGCTAGAAATAACAATTAAATCTCTTCGTTCCTCAAATTATGTCTCTCTGGTTTGTTTAAATCATCATGTTGTAACAGTAATTTCACCATTCAAAATAAAAGGCCCAGAAATATACCACCGACTGATTAGATCTGCTGGATCAGGGTTCATCCGACGTTGGGTGTTCATAACGAAATACTTTACTCATCACTGCTCTTTCTTTCTCCCTCAGTCTCTCTCTCTCTCCGTCCATCCGCCTCTCTCTCTCTCTCTCTCTCTCTCCCTTTCACCAAATTGTGTCGTCTTAACCATTTCACCATTGATTCAATCACAGAAGGCATCATTGATAGTTTCGTTGTAGTTGTTGTTGTTTAACCCCAGGTCAGTCTTGATCAAATGAACCTATAATCAAAAACATTCTACCTATCATTCTATGTATCCTTCCCTTTTTGTGATTTCAGGGAGAACTGGCTGCTATTTCTTGTAGGTTGAGCAACCACAGAGAGGTTCCCTGGTTGTGTGCTGTTGTCTGCACTTGTTGTTGTTGTAAAGACAATCTTACCATGACCATCTTGTTTTTATAGTGACTTGGCATGTCTAGGACAAAATACGCTTCTTTTTATTAAGATGTGACTGCTATTTCCTGCAGGTCAATCAACCGTGTAGAAGTTCCCTCTAAACCCAATTCTACCAGGGATAACTCAGCTTGCTACAGTCCAACTTTGTCCCTTCTGCAGCTGTAACTGGAGTTGAACTCAGCCCTCCCACTGCATGAAACACTCATCAGTATTTTAGTGCTCCCACTAAAGACAGTGTTCTTCTTATCCTTATTCAAATAATCTTTGTTTTTTGATTCCCTTGGACTGGAATCTGTTTTGGTGAAGCAATTCCAATCTACACTGACCACCCCAATGCTGGTCTTCAATTATAATTCCATTTATGTATTGGAAGCTTTTAGGAATCAACTTCACTTCTTGAATGATAAAAGGTAAAAGCCGACTTTGGTAGAATTTGAACTCAGAATGTAAAGGGTGATAACTCTTCTCTAATATTACTGAATCTCTTCTACTTTGTGTTCGGGATTTCGTCTGAGATACTTTTAACAGGTGCTTGTTGTTGTTTTGTTGGGTTCTTTTTTTATCTCTGATCAAGTAGACCTTCCAACTATGACCATTTCA